>NC_056726.1:745302687-745336909 GCF_019279795.1 Protopterus annectens
GAAGTGATTAATTCTTTAGACTAAATAAATGGGATAAATAATAATCAAAAGAAAGGGAGCTATCAGCCAATATACCTAGGTCCCTAATTAAATTTTCAGTTTGTAGGTCTGTGTTGTCTAGACAGTATGATGAGAAGAGGTGATGTCTACCAAAAGCGATAATACTTCAATTGTTAGCATTTAGCTTGAGTCCATATTTAGTACACTAACAGTATACTAGGGCAGGTTGCTTCTGGAGGGTTTGGGTGTCAAGGGATAACCTAACAACAACCTCCAGTTTGTAATCATCTGTAAAATTTGTCAGACAGAGGTCGTGGTTCTCTGCTTGGAGATTTAAGACATAAATGCAAAAAAAGGGGAGGTCCCAGAACTGAGCCCTAAGTGACATCAGTGATCACTTTCATATTTTCAGATAGATCACCTGCAACAGGCACTGTGTGGGTTATGTCTGCTAGTCATTTTGCTATCCATCTTACCATGTATGGGTCAATTTTTAAAGTATTTAGACTTTTAGATGCTAGCATGTGTAAAAGCCTTGGCTAGGTCAAGATACACTGCAAGCAAGCCTCGCATCTGTACCTCTTTTGGAAGTACATACCTATTTTCATGAATGATATACCCCTTCACTTGATTTGTGGATGTGTGTTCCTATTTTTATTCTTGCTTTACACCTCAACACAATTCTTAGAATCCCCCCCCACACACACACACACACAGGAATACAGACACACAGACACAGACCCCACACACAATTTTGTGGATATTTAGCACACAGGGAATAAGACTATATGTTCAAAATACTGGCGGCACCAATAATTTAAAGAAAGAGGACCCATGTTACAAATCCCTTTTACAAAAACAAAAATAAATGACCGTGTGGGGTAAATTTTGGCAATAGAATTAACTACAATCTAAAAATTTTACACCTTGTCTTTGATAATATGCTTATATTTCAGTCTGTCTCAGTTTTTTAAACTTGTGTTTTTAGTCCTACTAGAAGTATTAGGGATTCAAATTTTATTCTTATTCAGTGCCCTGGTTTTTGACTAGATGCATCAACTTTTAAAGAGCTTTTGTATTTCTTCGCAAATTCTGCATGTTGAGAGGCATGACCACATCTACTGCATGAACACCATTTACAGTCTCTGTAACTCTTTCGTAGAACTGACCAAACTAAATACACAGGATATACTCTTCACAAAACTAAACCGTTGGAGGGGTCAATATAAGAAGATTCATGATATCACAGTCAGTGAGGTCAGTTCTAATATTTTCCACAGCTTTCCAGATGAGACTGATAGGTGTGTAATTACCTCAGCTGGGTACAGAGGGGCATCACCACAGATGCACACCACTCATCAGGGATAAGATTAGTAGCTAAACTGAAGTTAAACAGTTTGAGGAGAGTGCCTACTTGTTTAACACTATTAATTAAGCAACCAGGTATATTACCAGGTCCCATGCAAGAAACATTTTTGGTGCTGGTTAGCACTTTCAGTAAATGACCTGTACAGATAATTGGAGAAGTAAGAGATTTAGATATTCTGTGGTTTGAATAAATACTTCAGGGGTAAAGCTGACGCTAAATATGTTGATTGGCATATTGGCAATGTCAGTTGGGTCAGAATAGGATCCCTGTTATAAATAGTATCTGAGTAATGTTGGATATATATTTTTTAGTTTTCTGACATAGGTAGAAAAGGATTTAAATTATCTTTGGCTTCAGAGGCAGCCTAAGTTCAAGGGTTCCTTTACTGAATGTGACAGTGTTCTTCATTATTTTAATGCTTTTGATATTATCTTTGAAAAGATGAACTATGGATTTGTTAAATAATTTAAGGAGCTTCTTTCTTCTGTTATATATTTTATTTATGGTGTTCGACCACCAGTGTGGGTTGTTTTTTGAATTTCCTAAGATACTTGGTTCTTGTAGTGACTGTTATCTCTATGTATTTTATAAATGTGTGTAGAAGTCCTTAGTGAATGTTTTTGGTCTACTAATGTCTGAGGAGGTGCATTTAGAAGTACATTTTGATATTTTATCACATAGTAGATTGAGCTCGGCATGTTTATAGTCCTTAAATTCAATGGGGTTTGCTGTAGGAGCTTTTGGGAGTTCAAAGGAGAAGGTCACATATTTATAGTAAGACTTCACTGAGGAAGAAGATATCAGGGGAGCAGTATAAGAGGTGGCTAAATTTTGCAAGAATCTGGTGAAGAATGCTGTGCTCTCTAATAGGTTTAATTACCAGCTGCTTGAAGAGAATTTTGGTGTATTAAATCTAAGAAGTTTTGGACATGTCATAAATTGAAGGTATTGGTGTCCCATTTTATTGAAGGGTAGTTAATGTCACCCAAAATAAAAGAGTTGCTAATAGAAAGATCATTCACAGCAATGAGGAATCTTACATGATCATCGCGGGTAAAGAAGGTGTCCTGTAACAATGTATTAGTTGATAATTATTGTTCCCTAGAATGATTTGTATTTTATTGAGTTTAGTTTGTGAATCTCTTGGAATCTGTCTGGAGGTAATATGTTCATTGAAAAATATGAACACTCTACTACAGTTACTATTGGGTCAGAAAGTATGACAATCATAAAACCCTGGTATAGAGTGAGTAAACTCATTACATTTAAACTGGGCTCACTAATTATGCTGACAGAAATGTTTTTCAATTGCAAAAATGCATACAAATCAGGTAATTTATTACTTAGACTTCTGGCCTTAAGGTGAGACAGGTTAATGCAGTCTGATGTTGTGACTTATATGTTAGCTATGTTGGAATGTCCATCAACTGTACTCTATTTAAAAAGGCATAAAGGGTAGGAAAGGCTTTACCAGTATGCAAAAGCCCACAAGCTGGACTGTCAAGTATTTCATCCCATGCTGACATATACTGGATCCCCCTGGAATGATAACATCTAGTTAACTAACTATCAAAACCAGTTATTGTTTCTTTGCATCTAGGCATCTTTGAAGGTGAAGGAAGGATCATCCTTATGTGGAGATGTTAAGAGCACTCTGTCTATGTAATAACAGAACATTTTTATAAAGAAGCCAAAAACATATTGATACATTTAGTAGAGGGAGATATTCTTAGAAATGTATAAATAAGTCATATTGCAAAGTTTCATCTATGATTAAGGATGTGACATTAAATATGATATGTAATAAAAGCTGATTTAAGGTTTGTTAAACTTTATTGTACACACTGAGATATGAGTTCCCTGTTTTCTTTATAACAAAATGTCATGCCCTTACTTTGATGTTTGTGAACCTTGTGAAGAAATATAGGACTTTTCTTGCATTCTGGCAGTATGCTGAAACATTACAGTATATGCAACACAAAATTTCTTAGAGAAGTACTTAGCTGATATTCTTAAACAAAGCTATTATGTACATACAAGTTAATAGTTAGATTACAAAATAATGCCGCTGGCACAGTGGCTTACGGTAGATGCATTTGTTGTTTGCATACTATTACTCGAATAAATTCTATTAATTCAATTGTTTTTTCAGCCACAGCAAAGATTTTCCTCTGAGTCCTCTTTGGTTGTTTCTGCTTTCATATTATTCTGTGGCTTATATTATAAAAGCAAAACAAAGCAGAAAGGAAAGTCCATTAAGCAAACACTTGACAAAACAGATCTATTTGATACTGCTGTTTTGCAGGTTTCCCCTGGGTTTATTAGCGTGTACCTGCTCTGCAAATTCTAGTATATAAGGAGAATATTTGGGGTTTAATATACAAATTACTGGAGTCTAATTATTTGAACAGAAAAGCTGGCTGAAAAATTTAGTTACTTAACAACTGTTTAAGCATTAACAGTGGTCTGAAGAATGTTCTTAATCTCTGTCCTGTTTAACTTTGTCATATACCTCTGAAGGTTATTCCAACGCATCAGGATTTTTAGTGGTGTTTTAATAAACTTTGCTGCCTGTTTGGCTTTTTTGCTTCTATCTGTCTGTCTATAGATCTATCTAACTATGGCTATCTGTTGGTCTGTCAGTCTAGCCATTCATCTATCATTTATCTATTTCTTTCTTTTTTATTTTTATTTAGATATCATATATAAGGGTCTCACAACCTGTCAGCCCAACATAGTAAACAGGGAGCCTGTCATAGGGACTTTAGAGTATGACAAAATTATACTGCAGTGCATGTATACTGGGACAGTGAAGCTTAGCTTCTTGTAGTATACAGAGCACTAAACAATACAATTAATTAATTGTTTTTTTTTTCTTTCTTTAAATTTTTATTAAGCTCCTTTCAGCAATGTTAAGGACCACCACAGATAAGCTGCACAAAACTAAAAGAGATTTAAAAGTTGCAAAGCACATTGGACTGCTGCACTTTTATAGCTATTTCAGGATCAAGGATACTCCTCACTTCTGGTCACTATCTATGAGGACAGCACTAAATATATAACAGCTTTAACCCAGTAAAATGCTTCATGCTCCAACATTTTCTCTGTCTTGTATTGGGTCTTCTTCAAGATATCAAATTACCACTTTATCAAATCCCACATCATTGAGACGACAGCACCGAAACTGCAGAGCATTGAACTCCCAGAGCATCGAAAATGTCCCATGGGAAAAGAACCACTTGGCCACCATGGTGAACTTTGCCCTTTCCGGACTGTAGAGCAATCTTGAAGGTGGTATATTTACTTAGAAGGGTGTTGGTGGGCTTGATTTGCTTCATTTTTTTGTTATGTTGGGTTAGTGGCTTTAAAAGTGCAGCAGTCCAATGTGGTTTATAATTTTTAACTAGTGTGTTACAGCTTTCAAAGCACTGAAATACTTTTACCTCCTATAAGAAGGTATAAGAAAGGGAGCAGAACCAACAACACTCCAATAAAACTTAAAGAAACATTTATAAGTTAAGCATTTTTGTTCGAAACTATTAGAAACTTCCTCAAAATTGAAAAAAAAATATATAATTTCAGTCATGTTATTTATAGGCATGATTGTCACATGACTAAAATCCACCAAAGGAATAGCATAAAGCATATCAAAAAAACAAAAAATATATCTGTATAGACATTTTACACACACACACACACACACACACACACACACACACACACACACACACACACATATATGTATACACATATATGTATGTGTGTGAATCTACTGATTTTGATCAAATGACTCAAATGTTAATATTCATAATGTCACCCAGAAAATAGTGACATATACCCACCAGGAGCAACAATATCCTAGACCTAGTCATTACCAACATGAGTGACTGGTGTTCCACACCTGAAGTCAACTCCTCGTTGGTCCGATCCAACCAAAAGCTAATCACCCTTGATATCCACATCCCGCCCCCACCCACCACTAAGGAAACCATGGTGAAAAAAATTTTCTCCAAAGCCAACTTCATGCTTCTTAAAACAGAAGTGGTGAACTTCATGACACCCATACAGATGGACAATACAGTTACAACTGCTGAATCCTACACAAATGCAATCTATAAGCACTTACACGAGTGCATGGATTGTGCTATCCCAAACAGAACCAAGACCCTATCCTCCAAAAAAAGGAAGCCAATCTGGTGGGCCCCTGCCATAAACAAACTGTACAACAGAAGGAAGAAACTGTTGCAAAAGGGAGTAAAATCCCATGAGTGTTGGAGCTCCCTGGTCAGCCTCAGTAAGAAGCTGAGATCCCTTATAAGATCCTCCAAAGCTAGCTACGAAAACAAAATCACCACTAATTCTAAGGACAACCCCAAAGCATTCTATAGCTATGGCATGAAAGTTACAGAACCAACTGCTATTGCCAACATCCTGGCAGATAAGTTCAGTGCTAACTTTGCACCCCCTCACCCCCTAAAGGGCCAATATCTATACAGGAAGAATGCAGAGTCCCTGTAATCACAACTGCGCAGGTAAAAGCTGCACTCTCTACAGCCAAAAACACAGCATCCATGGGACCGGACAACATCCCAGGCTGCGTTTTACACAAACTTCAGAAGGAACTGGCTCCCCCACTTAAGCACCATGTTCAATTATAGCCTTGCATCAGGCTTTTTGCCCACTGAATGGTGCACAGCAACAGTTATCCCACTCCACAAAAGGGGAGCCACTACTGATCCCGGGAACTATCACCCTATTAGCCTGACGAGCCTAGTCTGCAAGGCCATGGAACGTATCATCATGGAACTCATAAACAAAGACATTGGTAACCTCCAAACTCTGAATCCCACCCAGTTCAGGTTTGTGAAAGGCAGATCATGCCTCCTGAACCTGATCGACTTCTTTGAGGCAGTCACCAAAGCTGTAGATGAGGGTAAGGTGGTTCACACAGCCTATCTTGACCTCACCAAGGCTTTCAACACCATCCCTCATTCTGGAATTATAATAAAACTCACTAAACTAGGTATAAATCCCTACATCACAAGATGGGTTGCCAATTGGCTCACTGACAGAACCCACACTGTAAAAGTTGCAGACTCCAAATCTGACCTCAAACCAGTGACAAGTGGAGTACCACAGGGTTCAGTCCTGGGATCTCTCCTGTTTGGTATCTACTTCTCTGAAGTACAGGCTAACATAGAAGGCCTCTGGCTAACAAAGTTCACAGATGACTGCAAACTAGGAGCCATAGTCAAGTCCCCAAATGATGTGGACATCCCACAGAAGGGCCTCTCTGAGACAGATTCCTGGTGTCAGATCCATGGCCTCAAGCTCAATGCCAAAAAGTGCAGTGTCATCCCCTTTGGTAAAAACTCTGTACCCGTGAACTACCACATAGGCAGCAATCTACTTAACACCGAATGTGTGATAAGAGACCTTGGGACCCAGGTGGACAGTAATCTCTCCTTTGATAGTCACATCGCCACAGTAGTCAGGAAGTCCTTCTACATGGCACACCTCATCATGAAAGGGTTCTCATCCAGGAAAAAAGAGGCCATTGTTCCCCTCTACTTGACACTCATTAGACCCATTATAGAGTACAATGCCCCTTTTGGAATGTACCTCAAAAGACATATGCAGCAGCTGGAAAGGCCACAGAAGTACCTCACAAAGAGGATTACTGGCCTCAAACAAATGCCCTACACTGACTATCTCAAAAAAACTCCAGCTTTACTCCATAGCATATCACCTACTCCGAGGTGATCTCTGCCTAACATATAAAGCTATGTCAAACCCAGAGCTGTTGGACATGCTACACCTAAAGAAATCCCAATCCCTCCAAGCTACACGCTCTAGTGACCTAAACCTTGTCACCACAATAAACAGGACATGCTGGAGGGATAGATTCCTGTCCCAGAGACTTCCCATACTCTGGAACAGGCTACCCATCTATGTCAAGCAAAGTTTTTCATTAGCACTCTTCAAGAAAAATCTTGATGAGTGGATGGGAAATAGGAAATACACCCCGGGTGTCACTTCTGTATCTCTGCTCGACAGTGGCATAGGAAAATAACTTTCTTGGGTGGCATAAGCCAGGGAACCGTGTTGGCTAGGCTTATGTAGGCCCTTGGGCTGATAGCCTAGTACCTACCTATGAACCTATGAACCTATAAAAGTGCAAACATCAACATGCAGCTATGCATATGCAGGGCAACAGTCAAAGTGTATACAATATCAAGACTTAAAAATAAAGCACACCCTCCATCCCCACCTCATGCACATCCCCTGCTTATTGAATACAGATTGCACAATATTGGGGAAAGGGCATATTCTCCTACCCTGAATATTGTGCTGTCCCATACACCTGTCTACCATCTGATTAGTCAGCCAAAATTGGGGAACCAACAAATGTCAACCAACTGTGCTGTCAACAATAAACAGTGCTCCCACAGATAGATAGATACGTAGATAGATAGATAGATAGATAGATAGATAGATAGATAGATAGATAGATAGATAGATAGATAGATACTGTAGATACTTCAAATAACATTTAACATTAATACTCTCATTAAAAGTCAGACTTCTCTCAGCAGCTAACAATACCTGCTATGTAAGCTGCTTAAGTTCTTTTGTTCCAACCACAGACTCTAAAGTTTAGTGTAACATGATTAACAACAAAAATAAAAATATCGTAAAACTGCAACATCTTAAAGTGTATTTAAATGGAGCATTTTTCTTCTCCTTTTTCTTAAATAAATGCTCATATATTCTTTGAAATAACATTCCAGTAGTTTTGCCAATGTGAAATCCTCCTCCTACACAACATTTTTGCATAAAATCATACCACTGGTCTTGCATATGTAATGCAGAGAAATAGTGAAGGTATTAAGAAAATGTGTTAAACTAAACAAGGTCCTGAGTCTATGTATCTATCTTGCTTACAATTTTCACATGGATAAGTAAGCCTTTGGTTTGTCTAAATAGGAAATGGAATGTAAGACTTTCCTCAGGATTCATGAATCGCTGTTTTCCATGCCAGAACAGTGTAGGAGCTCCTGCACAGAAAATGGCCGCTGAGCGATCCAGGAAAGTGCCGTTTTCACATGCATGAGCGGCCCTACACTGTTCCTACACGGAAAGCCATGTGGGATGCAAATCACCTAATTTGCTGGTAAAAAACATGCAAATGAGGTGATTTTGCAATCCACAAAGCTGGCCAGACTCTGCACAGGAACAGTGTCAGAGCAGAAATGTATTCAGTTAGTAACCGAATACATTTCTGTATCTGAGCAAAGGGAGGCAGGACAGCTCGTGGAAAGCATGTATTACAGTCAAACACACATGCCGATGGCCAAATATAAAGCCATTGGCATTAATAATAGTTTATGTTTTTATGAAATTAAACATTTTTCTTTTTTGGCCAATCACGGCCATTTAAGCTTAGGGCAGCTGTGCGCTAACGGGATCATGCCGAAAATAACAAAAAATTTGAGAAAAGTCACTTTTAAGATAATTCTGCATTTTGCCATTATAGTCAATGGCATGCAGAATGTAAACAATATGAGGGAGCACTGGTTTTCAAGGGGAAAGGGTCCATCTAAGTGCAGTAACTAAGGACTTACACATGCAAATGAGGGGAGTTATACTGAATCACAGATTTTCTCAAAGTGTCAACTTGTACCTAACCGTGTAGGTGCAGCAATATAACAGTGCAAGTATAAGAGCTGAATGACTTCATAAGGTGGTGTGTCATGCTTGCTGTAAGCTCATTGGAGCTCTGTGGCCTGTGTTTGCCCTTAGCTAAGTACAGCTAAGGAAGGATGTGTGTCTGAGGCTGTATTGTCTTATTCCATGAAATGCAGAGTGCCTTCGCATCCAGGAGGGCCATTTCTGCTTAAAAGTGCTTACATTATCTAAACGGGTGTAAGCAGTGCACACCGGGCCTAAAAAAAAAAAAAAAGCACAGGAAATAGCAGAACTGTTTACATTTGAGCACCAGGTATGCACGGCACACCTCGGGGCTTAAATAAGGAGGAAGTGGGAAGGGGAAACAGCAGTAGGAAGGCAATCAAGGAGAACTAGCATAGCTGGCAGGTGGAATGTATCAGAATCAGCCAATTACACATGCAGCAGTCCAGCACACTAATATAAAATAGTTTTTTCCCACAAACACTACACCACCGGTGTACACAGATGGGGATTTTTAACTGGCAAAAATAAATAAATATGTTAGAGGCTGCTGCTGCTTTACTCCATCAATATGTCCTAGAGACTAAGGGTGGTGAGGAGGAGAATGCTGACAACCGACCCACAGTAAGGAGGAGGAGAAGAGTGTGCAGACCCAGGGTAACCTACCAGGGCCTACATGAGCTGGAGATAGTAGAGTGCTATAGAATGGACAGGGACATTCTACAGCAAATCATTGAGCTGTGCTTGCCACGTCTTACACACAGAACTAATAGAGGGGAATCCATCCCAGTGGATACCAAGGTATGTCTAGGCTTAAGAATACTAGCCACAGGTACCTTCCAAAGACCAACTGGGGATATCATGGGGGTCTCACAGGCATCAGCATCCAGGGTACTCCACCAGTTCCTGGATGCTATGACACAACATGCCAATGAGCACATATATTTCCCCACCTCTCATGAAGTGCTGGCCACACGTATGCGTGTCTTCCACCATATAGCAGAATAGCCTGATGTAGTTGGTGCTATAGACTACACGCACATCTACATCAAAGCACCACCCAATGAGCAAGTCAGGGTCTACATGAACCACAAGAGCTTCCCCTTCATCAACTGCCAGGACATGTGCGATGCCCAAGGCATTATCATTAATGTGTGTGCTGGCAGCCCTGGAAGCTAGCATGGCTCCCACATCTGGCATTTATCACAGCTATATCAGGTATTTGCCAGGGGGGACATCCCATATGGCCATCTAGTGGGGAATGCTGGCTATACACTGGAGTCATGGCTGATGACACCAATCAGAAATGCACACACACCCGAACAAGAACACCATAATGAGGTGCACACTCAAACAAGGATCATTGTAGAGCATGTGTTTGGGATGCCCAAGTCATGGTTCCACTGCCTTGACATATCCAGTGGAGCCTTGCAGTAATCTCCAGCTACATGTACACAAATGTTCATAGTATGTGCCATGCTACACAATATGATCCTGTAGAAACAGCTGCAGCAGAAACAGCATGAGGCAGGGCCACACAGCCCCTACCATTGCAAGGGCCAGCACAGGCACAGAGGGACTCAAAGGAGGAATATTCTGAGCCTGCCCTGTAGGCAGAAGGAGGCATGCACACTATGCCCAGGCCTTGGCAAAGAGGCAATGCATAGCACACACACTGACACTGTAGGGACCCAGGGACTGATACCTCTCTCCAACTCACACATACCCTAAAAAAGATACCAACCATGACACTACCTGAGCTTTACCATATACAGGGAGTGTACTATGTGCATCCAACATAATCAGCCCTCCAGCACTGTCCTCAACACTGGCCCAGTGACAAGGTAAGTAACTCTTCCCATCAATTACTGAATGGAGTAGCATGTTCTTATACTTGTATTATGATATGGATGCAAGCATGCAAGGGAATTGGGTGGCTGAATGCAGTGGCGGCTGGTGACTTCAAATCAAAGGGGGGCTGCAGGAGACAGATGAATGGATGGGGCCAATGAGAAGGGGTATGACCAACTAGAAAGGGGTGGAGCTATGCTAAAAACTGCAAAAACAGGAAATTTAATTAAATACGCTGCCATGGGTGCCAAACTATCAACAATCAAGACAAAATGAAGTGTAGAAGAACAAAATATTTCAATTCATCAGCTACATGATGGCTTACTTAATGTCTAGATGGAAACAAAAAGTAATGAGGTTCTGAAAATACTGTAATCCTGTCCTTTATTACAAATACTATCATAATACTATCATATGCATTTCAATACCCAAGGCTTATACACTATCTAGTTATGTAAATATTCTCTGCATGGCAGCAACAAAATGGCTTTCACAACAAAAAGGCTTTCAATGTTGGTAATTCTTTAACAGTATGCTTATTAAAGCTTACTTGTATCTTACAATCTCAGACAAGCTTACCTGATGGTCATTAAAGCATTGCTAGTTAAATACAGACCAACAGATACTGCAACAACATGCATTTCCTGAATAAGAAGCATAAATCAACAGTATAAAAATATGACAGAAAACCAGAACATTCTGCAAAATCAAGGACGGATGAAAAGCCAATGTAGTATTTGTGCCTACCTTGGATGGGGGGATACTCTGCACACTTACACTGTATAACTGCTCCTTGCCTTGCGTGGACAAATCCAGAGTCACTACATGGGGGAGTGGGGTACAACAAGTATGTCACAATTTGAAATGTCTCTGGCTGACGGTGATGGCCCTGACATTTGTCATACCTCTCAACCTCAGAGCAAGAAATCTGGACAAAACCATAAATAGAAGTGGGACAAATGCCCAAAAATAAGGACAATTTTAAATATACTCTTATAAATTTGGAAAGAATATAGAATAGTAGTTCTTGCATTAGTATGAATTTTCTGAAGGGTATGAAATCTGAAACTCAAATGTCTATCATTATTTTCTAACTTCAATCTTTAATGATTTGCCACTAATTTGCCAGAAAACCACAATTTTATGAAAAATGGACCAAAATGGGATGCAAAAATATAAAATTGCCACACAATACAGCTGGGAACCTGTCAAAGAAGGGAGGAATGAAAGGAAGCTTGAAGTGATGTTAGCATTCAAATATAAAGTCTATAAATACACATGCACACAAATACATGCACCCTCATATGTATAAAAATAGGCAGACACACACACACACACACACACACACACACACACACACACACACACACACACACACACACACACACATTATATGTGTGTGTGCATATGTATATATAGGCATTTCCAGAGAGAGTCAGTTTAATTAGCATCTATGACACATGGTCATTCCATCTTCTTTGCTGCCATAACAGTGAACAGAATAAGTGGATCCAGAAAGCTATAGAGTAATGTTATTGGGCATGTTAATGGTGGTCTAGCCACTTTAAACATCCCACAATACTGCAAACACCTTCCCTCCTGCTCCTAAAAGGTTGTACTTGAAAATCAATCTTTATATCTACAAACAACCAAACAAAACATTCCCAACATCACAGCCACCGTAGAGAAAACCAAGAATGGAATGATGTTGTCTACAGTTAAAAATTCCAATCATACCTCTCAACTGTCCCTGATTTCCAGGTATGTCCCTGATTTTGACTCAAAATTTAGCTCTGTCCTCTTAATCCCTCCTAAAACTGGTGACTCTTGGATGAAAGATGGTGAATTATACTCAATAAATAATGGCAGGAATTAAGTTATAGATTTCAAAAAATGTATATCAATTAACATTGTTTTATTCTGCCAGTGTCTCAAGTTAATAGTATTAATATTTTAAAAATGTCCCCAATTGTCCCAGATTTTTTTCTGGGTTTGTCCCCGATTCTGATGAAAATTGTCCCTGATTAGTTGAGAGCTATGATTCCAATGCAAAAGGCAAGGTTAAATTTTGTAAATAAACTGGCACTTTGTCCTCAGATTCACTCATCTCCACACAGATCCACTTGTTTTCTTACTGTAATCAATAGTATTTACAATCAGTTGTCTGGGACATTCCCAATCCCTTCACTACTTAACAGGAGAATCCTAAAAAGTCACTAAGTAATCCAGACTTGGACCTTATATTACTTAAAAGAAAATTAGGCTTTCCATTTGGGAGACAGCTGCTCCCTGCTTGAAGCTTCTTTACATTTTCTCCCTACAATAATTAATTTCACATTCAAAAGCAATTAAACGCAATAAATCATATTGATTTATTGCTGCATATAGTATGATATCACTTAAGTAAAAAAGCACTTAAAAAATTACTGCGGGAATTCTAATATCCACACATACACTATTACAAAACTTTTCAAATGTGCCTCTCTATAGTTCCCTGACCGTGACGTGACTTTTAAAACCACTGCTGCCAAGATTTAGTAAAGATCATAAGGGAAAACTGTATCTACACTGTTATGGGTCCTAGACTAGGCACTGAAGTAGCAACACACGCTAGTGTCTGCCAGTGATAAACATCATAGGTGCCACCTTCTCCTCATGATATACTCTGGAGGCTGCATGCAGATTAACATGGTTGACTATTGTAAAATGATAACACTACGACTGGAGAGTGAATAAGTATTTATTAACCCTAGCCAACAGCGATCATTTGGGGGTCAAAACAAGCATAGAACCTCAACACATAACTGCACTTTGTTTTACTCAAATTACAGCCCTGCTCACATATTTACAAGAAAAAATATATACACCAATAACACTTCCCTCCATCCTCCACTCACCCCCAAATCAGAGTTGATAGTACCCATAACTGTCACTCACTTAAACATGACTCAGTCATTTAAACTTATGTACTATCATTGATCTACAGGAAGAAAATGATTTTACACACTGCCCAGTAATACTTAGAAGCATAAAGTCATAGTATTTATGATGCTGGGGCACTATATAATTTGGTTATACTGTGTTTTAGGTTTCCAGTCTCACTCATGTCATATATTATAAGCAGCTGTCATTTAATGTGCTGAAAAACTGTTGAAATGCCTGGAGTGGACTTATGTGCTTCAAAGACAAAAATGGCGCAGAATACTTAGACTACAAGTAATAACAAAACTTAAAGGGGTAAGCCACTACCTTAAAGAACAGTACAATCATAGAAATACATCAACTACCCTATTCCATGTGGCAGTAACATTATAAGCAGTCACTAGAGCAGCTTTAACACGGGCCCGTATTACTGACAAGCACAGCAGACTCAGCAAGAATATCAAAACAAATAATCTGTTAGTATTCTCAGAAGCCAAACAGTATGACAAGACATGGACTTTGCATATTTCTAGTTGCTCACCTTAATTTTGTTGAGGACTCCATTATTTTCCAAAGGTTGTAATAGCAAATCTCTGAGCTTGGTGTCCTCCTCAGTAGCTGACATATTCCTTCACCAAGACAATGGCATAAACACACTTTTGACAACTAGCCTGAGAATGTCGCAGATTCCACAAATAAGATGCAGCTATACTGTTTACCACAAGAGTTTACTAACAGAATTCCATGATACTGCTGTGGCAGCATGACTGTGATCATGCAGCTAATCCAAGTGCTATCATAAAAAATTACATCTGTCGTCTGCTATATCACCAGTTTAAAGTTCACAGTGCTTGCTATTGTGCACAAAAATATCATATGCACCACAGTCAGATACACACACAGACACCCTGCCTGCATTACTTCTGTAAATCCTTGGTTGGTCTGTGGCTACACAGTAAATCCTCGGTAAAAGCAGTCTCCTCAGCCCATGCAAGCTAACGGCTGGTTTCTGGTTCTTGGTTCCCCCGCGAGAGTAGGCTGAAGGCACCAGCCTGCAGATGATGCAGTCCAGTGTCCTTCTGTTCCATGCAGTTTCACCGCACAGAATTCTGGGCTGCATGGCAGAGATGCCTTTCTCCCCTATCCGGACTGCCTGACATAGCAGTCTGGAGTTATGTGAGTACCAGGAACTCCAAGCATGCATGCATGGAGTTCCAGGTCTCACGATTTGTTTTTGTTTTATTTTATTTTTTATTTTCTTCTTTCTACAGGTGGGGGGCTGCAGTCCTACAGTCCTATAGCACGAGTCGCCCCTGGCTGAATGGAATAGCAGCAGACAGCTATATGGGACAGCAGGAAATTCATAAGAAATACTGGTGTCAACATACTAGGCAGCACCACACAGGGTGACAACCCCCACTGCAGTACATGTGATGGCCCAAAGAACTGTGGGTGTCAATAGGTCACACACATGGATGTCAATGAGGGTCACATATCCAGCATCAGCCTTGCTCAGCAGGACAGGTGCAGATGACCATGACGAAAGGCTGGGCTAAGGCCCCCAAATGATGGCAATGGTGAACAGCCCCCCCACCAGACGTACACAAACATAATGCAACAGGTCTGGCAGTTGCATTCCAGTTCTGAAGGGTAAGAAGTCTGAAACTGAAATATATGCTATTAAGATCTAACATGTGTACTCTACTGATATGCCTCCTGTCTGCATGATAGGTCACAATACAATATGAAATGAAAATCAACAGAGTAACCGAAATACCAGTACAGTCATTTCAAATGTTAAAGTCTGCAGGTGTGCAACCCCTCCACAATCCCATGTAGAAATGCAGTAATAGATGGCCTGCAGCACTCTCAAATGGCCTACAGTCCTCTGGCAAAGGCCCATGCCTCACCCATAGTGCCAATGTATGGAATGTCAGGGGGTCCCAACTAACAGCCTAACAGTAAACAGAAAACAAATGCAAGGCCATGTTGACAAATGCCAGTAGCATGCCTACCCATCTCCTACTGCAAGGACTGTGGATCAGGCCATAAATACTACTGGGATAAAGGCCCAACTATAGGGATACCTATGAGATATTGCTGACATAATGTTAGGTGGAGTAGAGAATAACAGAGGGGGCTGTAGAAGCATGGCTGTCATGGAGTGTGTGAAGTCTGAAACTTTAATGTCCGCCCATACTACTCCCGACTGCAAACCCATGAATGAATAGCCACAAAACCACTTGTAAACCACAATGTGAAGGTAAACTGACCAGATATATGAGTCCTGCCTCTGGATAATCTGGGTGTATCTATACAGCTGAGAGGTATGACCCCAGCAGGATATGGCCATTACTTGAAGTTGAGAAAAGCACAAGGAGGGGAACCCCAGCCAGCATACTAACAAGGTGCTGAACTATTTACACAGAACCAGCAGTCTATTGTCTGTAGCTACCCCTCCACAATGGCAGGTGTGTGCCAGAATGTGTAGTCTATATGCTTCAGAATATTGGTCCCAGCTTCATTCATCTTGTATTTCCTGGTAAATAACTGTGAGCAAAGAATGATAACTGTCAGTAGTTGATGACATGACACATCACAGTGTACAGCAGTACATATGTCAGAATATCTATGCTACAACCAAACATGTCACACAAGCAGCACAGACAGCAATAGTTACAGTATCCCCCGTATGTTAAGCCCAGCAGCCTATCTACAGATATTCTGCAGAAACTGTTTTTCTTGGTGTAGCTGTAGCACACAAAACCCAGAACTGGAGTCCAACCCTCCCTGGAATGGATGCACACACTCAATATAGAAAGTCATACTGGGCATGCTCCTACACTTAAAGAAATGAAGCCCATGTCTCACAACACACTGGACTACAGATATCGGATATTCGCAGCTGTCTGTGCACACACACCAAATTGTACACCATCGATACTTCACACACACACACACACACACACACACACACACACACACACACACACACACACACACACACACACAAACATTGGATAGGAATACACACACATATCTAAGGCCAACATAATAAAATATGCCAAACATGCACACACAGAGATGTGGGGAAGAGAAAGACAGACAGTGACAGAGAGAATCCCATTATGAAGCCTGTCCCACCCACTACACATGGCCTATATCACATGATGTGCTGATGTCATTCACTGTAGAAATACCTTTGGTTAGTCCTCAGCCCTATAGCGTCAGTGGTGCTTCTGATAACTGTGTAACACTACAGTACAAATAGGTATCTGTGCAGCAGTTGTGATCTCAATCCTGTCAAATGTAAAGTGTGTGAGTGTGTGTGTCTGTTCTAGATGAATGTGGCTAAGGCCATTCACACTCAATAAATCTCACATACCTCTCCTTCAGCACTGCTGCTGATGTCACTCACCTTCAAAAATACATTGGGACAGCTCCCCAGAATATAAGCTCCATGGTGCTTGCAATAACTGCACAGTACTATATTGTAGCAAACTAGTTAGGTAGGGGTGCTAATCCTGATCCTGGCAACTTTATAAAAGAGTGTGTGCATCCTTGTAGAGACCTGATTTTGTGGTCATTCACACTGACAACATTTCTTTTACCCCTCTTTTAGCACTGCTGCTAATGTGACCCACCTTCTAAGATACCTTTGGACAGCTCTTCAACATATAAGCTTGGTGGTACTTGCGATAACTGCGTAATACTGTAGTGTCGCAAAGTAATTAAGTAGGTGTTCCAATCCTAATCCCAGAAACTGTGTGAATGAGAGAGTGTGTGTATCCTTGTAGAGATCTTATTTTGTGGTCATTCACACTTACAACACTTCCCTTACCCCTCCTTTAGCAATGCTGCTGATGACACTCACCTTCAAAGATACCTTTGCACAGCTCTTCAGCATGTAAGCTCCATGGCGTGCATGATACATGCGGAATGATGTAGTAGCAATAACTACATAGGTGTGGGCTTGAATCTCATCCCTGGCAAGTGTTTGTGTGTGTACATATGTCTGTACCTCAAAGATGTTGGTCCCATTTACGCCCAGTACACATCTCAGTACCTGATTTAAGCAGTCCTTCAGATATGATCCACCTTAGAAGTACCTGTTGGCTCACTCACCTTCAAAGATACCTTTGCACAGCTCTTCAGCATGTAAGCTCCATGGCGTGCATGATACATGCGGAATGATGTAGTAGCAATAACTACATAGGTGTGGGCTTGAATCTTATCCCTGGCAAGTGTTTGTGTGTATACATATGTCTGTACCTCAAAGATGTTGGTCCCATTTACGCCCAGTACACATCTCAGTACCTGATTTAAGCAGTCCTTCAGATATGATCCACCTTAGAAGTACCTGTTGGCAACCGTAAACCATGTAAGGTCAGTGGTGCATGTGGTAAATGTGTAACCATAATGGTCCAAAAATCTAGTTAATAGAGGTTATTACCTTACTCCAGGTAAATGTGTGTCTAGGGTAAAATATTTCTGTGGAATCTCTCACCCACTACATCACCCAATGCCAGTATTTACAAGGGCTGGTGATGTTCTTCACCTTAGAAGTACCTTGGAACAGCATTCATCCTATAATCTCTGTGGCATGTGCGATAAACTTAGTATTCTGTAGTAACAATAACTACATAGGTATGGGTTTGAATTTCATCCCTGGCAAGTGTTTGTGTGTGTATATATGTATGCCTGTATCTCAAAGACTTTGGCCCCATTTACACCCAGTACACATCTCAGTGCCTGACTTTAGCAGTCCTGCAGATATCGTCCACCTTAGAAGTACTTTTTGGCGGTCCTAAAGCATGTAAGGTCAGTGGTGCATGTGGTAAATGTGTAACCATAATAGTCTGAAAAGATAGTTAGATAGAGGTTTGAACCTCACCATTGGCAAATATAAATGTGTGTGTAGGGTAAAATATTTTTTGGAATCTCTCACCCACTAAATCACCCAATGCCAGTATTTACAAGAGCTTGTGATGTTCTTCACCTTAGAAGTAGCTTGGGAGAACATCCATCATAGCTAGGTAGGAGTTTGAAACACAGTACTGGCAAGTGTGTGTGTGTGTGTATGTGTGTGTGTGTGTGTGTGTGTGTGTGTGTGTGTGTGTGTGTGTGTGTGTGTGTGTGTGTGTGTGTGTGCGTGAATAGTAATCCCAGTGTGTTTGGTTGATGAATATCCCCTGTGGCTGTGGTTATTAGCAATCAGAAAGGTGTCCAAACCAGAACATGTACCATTCTCCATTCTACAACAGCTGTTGTACTTCAACATGTACCTATATACAACCCTCAGCCCTATAATCTGTCAGGCATGTGCAATCACTGTGTTACAGACCAGGAATTACCTTGCACATACTGTACCCTTCCTATGACATGGTGGATGTGTCACCACACTGCCATACCCTGTGGCCTTGCTGCAGGGTCACATCCTGGTGACACACAGATGCCTAGCATGGAAATGGGACACATTCACTCAGCACTTTACTTGTGGGGCAAGAGTGGGGGGGGGTAAAGCTAGCACTGAATGTGTTGCCAAGACTGTGGCTAGTATCTGTTGTCTTAGGATAGGTATTAGCTTTGTGCAGTAACTCGCACCACTTGTGTGTAATGCTGTGGAGGTTGTTGCTGTAACTCTCAAGGCTGTTGTGACTGTTGTCAGTGTCTGCCGCATCTCTGCTGCCATAGATGTCTGTTGGGGACTCCATGAGGGATCCAAAGTTGTGTTTGAGGCTAATAAGGGAGTTCAGCAGTCATGGGATACCATTTTTCCCTGCAACAGTGTCATCCTTCCGATATACACTTTAGTAATGCAGGGGACCATCACATTGTCTCTCAGTGTTTGGAGGACAGTGTCTGGGTTCTGTTGGCTCTGGTTAGTACCATGCATTCATGTACCTGTTTGTACAGTACCTATGTGTATGATTCCACAGTCATGCAACTACATCCATTGCCATGGTTGCAGTGAAGGCATCCACCCCTGTTTTCATGGCTGTGGAGTTTTTGCCAGGTGGTTATATTTGTGGAAGGTGTGGCTGACATGTTGAATTCCATGTTGATTACAGCCTGTGTGAATCTCACCATGCAGGGATTGACATCTGAGGGTGAGCAACAGTCCCATATTTAAGTGGTTAAAACAGGTCAAGGTTGCAGCATCCTCTACCAGGGGTCAGTATAAGCTGGTCTAGGGCAATGAAAATGATGAATCCCAGAAGTGTTGGGCCACTGTACTGGTGCTTGGCTACATTCCCCAGGTGATGGAGAGGTAGTTGAAGACTCATAGTATGTCAGTGTTGCATTGGACCTTCACAGATAGCAGAGTGTTGAGGAATGTGCATTGACAGTCTGGGGACATACATGTGGACCCATACCAGGCAATGGTCTGGATAGCACTATTAACCTAAGGCAGTTGTACTGGAAGTATCTCCAATGGATTATGATGGGATTCTAGTCTGGAGGTGTTCCTCTCCATAATGATTATGGAGACAACACCACCTGTGGAGGTGTGGTATGGTTCATGTTTGGGGGATGACAGCTGTGGAATGTGTCATACCCTGATACTGCAGGTCTGCTGTCTGCTGCTGTGATCCATCTCTCCATTACAGCAGACATGCTTCCTCCATTCCAACAACTGCTATATGAGTGACTGCATCCTGAGAGTTAGATGCCCACTGTTGAGCAGCATGACCCTCAGATTGCATACATGTGTAGCTGTTATGGTGGTAAGGTTAGTTTGCTGTTATTTTTTGTATTTCTGTATTGCCTTTCTATATTTTGAATACTGTAGTTTGTTTTCTTTACCTTGTGTTTTGCTTGCATTCTGTTTAACAGCATATTAAACTAGTTGCCCCTTTTTATGTTAATCTGACCATATATCTAGTGTATCTGAGTGAGCTCATCTGGACGGACAGTATGAAAACATTGAGGAGCTCTCTCCGATATGTAGGCCCAGGCAGGTATGACCCTGACCTTGAATTCATAAACTCAAATGCCATGGAACAACTAGTCACCATCCCAGATATGCTCACTAGTAGTTCAATGTGAAAAATGATGGATGATCCTACAGACATTGCCAACATACTGGCTGACGGGTCAGGTGTGCACTTCCCCCCCCCCCAAAAGGAGAGATATCTATAAGGACAAAGTTTCAGATTGATGAAATGCTTCAAAATCAAAAAATCTTAGATCCCAAGAGGGAGACTTAAACCTCGACCGGCTATATTACCTGCGCGTGGGAGGGATAGATTCATCACCACCCATCACCCAAAGATTCCCTATGTGAAATGAATAAAAATCTGAGGCAGAGCTGGCCTTGTTACTGGCCTTGTTCAAGAGAATGATGGATGGAATGGAGATACCCAGGTGAGATATACCCCCAGGGATGTCCTCAGTCAACAGCAACACAATAAGGCACAGCAAAAATAATACTTTAGGGGTGGGCGTAAGCCACCTATGGTTATGGAAATGGAAAAGCTTGTAAATGCCCTCGGGCAGATAGCCTAGTATGAACCTATGAACCTATGAACCTATAATAACATTAGGAACACTGCCTAATAAGGCACTAAAGGAGTGGCAAGACACGTAGCCAGTACTTGGCAACCCAGCGGTGACAGATGTAGGACATCCATAGCAAGTCACTGGGTTTTGTTAATCATGCCATCCCAAGCAGAGAGGTCCTGGATCCCCTGAGAAGGACACATAACACGTAAGCCAATGTTGCAGTCAACCATCTGTTGATAGTACCGCAGCAACATTCTGGGTGACAGCAGTACTATCAACAGATGGTTGACTGCAGCACTGGCATACGTGTTATGTAAGCCAATGTTGCAGTCAACCATCTGTTGATAGTACTGCAGCATCATTCTGGGTGACAGGGGTACACTGTCCAGGGCTACTGTCACACCTGCCTGAACTGCATAATCAGAGAGTTCAACCATGTCTCCTTTCATCTAGTCCAGGGAGGTGAGTCCCAATTCATTCACACCCACATGGATACAGAGTGATACTCATAGCTGTTGTGGAGTGACACAACTGGCTGTGTCATGTGTTAGATGCTGGCATGTGATTGATATTTGGCTGTTACCTGCTCCATATTCAATCTAGTGAGTGGGATGTGTGTGCCTCTGTATTGAGTTACCCATGGTCACTGTATTGTGCAAGGTGGTTAGCCTTTGGGGCTTAGGTTGGGGGCACACTGTGTAGGTTAAATATGTGTCCCTTGGCATGTGCCATGTGGCGGTATCTGAGTGTGTGTCTGCCTTGCTGGTCTGTGCTGTTTGGGTAGATGTCCATGAGTGCCTCTGGGAAGGTGGGTATGTGGCTTTTCACTATATGTCAAGGCTGTCAAAGTGGGTGTCATGGTGAGCTGCATGTTCCACATGGTGTGCTGCAGGTGTTGATCTTATCCTCTTGACCTCCTAGTCCAGTCTTTGCTGGAGAGTGCATATGTCCACATTGGGTGATATATGGGTAACCCTCGCATGTCAGAGTGTTTTTAGATTAGCGGGGAGGGTTGTCTGTGTACATGCAGCAGTTGCAACAGTGCCCCAGAATGGACATGTGCACCAGGTCAATGGGTGAAAGCACAGATAACTGCCCTTCAAACATGCCAGGATGGGCGGACATAACTAGTAAGTACTGGGGCGACATCTGTGATGAGCGAGTACTACTGATGGCTCACAGGTGTGCCACACTTCATGATACAATAACCTGGTGAAGTGCCAAGCCATAATGCTAGTTGAAGTGCAAGACAGAAATAACTACCATGATGTGCGGGTGGAACAGAAAGCAGACTGTCTGCCACCTGTATTACCTTACCACAGTTGTGCAGTTATCAGCAGCTTTGGCCATGCGAAAGTTCAGTAAGCTCTGTAGCATGTGTGGCAACTGCATAACTAATCTAGTAGACATACCTAGATAGGCAGTAGTTTTAATCCCAGTACTCACAGGTGTGTGTGTGTGTGTGTGTGTGTGTGTGTGTGTGTGTGTGTGTGTGTGTGTGTGTGTGTGTGTGTGTGTGTGTGTGAATCATGTACTAACTGGCTCATACCATTTTCACCGATGTACTACCCTTTACATTTCCTTTCACTCCAACTTAGTCAACCTGTTGATGTCATCCACCTTAGAAGTACCTTTGGAAGAGATGGAAATGTATAAGCTCTGTGGCACTTCTTATAACTGTGTGTACTACCCTTTACACTTCCCTTCACTCCAATTTAGTAGACCTGTTTATGTCATCCACCTCAGAAGTACCTTTGGTAGAATTGGATATGCATAAGCTCTGTGGCACATCTCATAACTGTGTAACACAACAGTAGGAATACCGAGAAAGGCAGGAGTTCTAATCCCAATACAGGCAAGTATGTGTGTGTGAATCATGTACTGTCTGGCTCATACTATTTCTGACCTGTGTAGTACCCTTTACACTTCCCTTCACTCCAATTGAATTGACCTGTTGATGTCACCCACCTTAGAAGTACTTTTGGAAGGGGTGGAAATGTATGAGCATATGTGGTGCATCTGATATCTGTGTAGCATTATAGTAGGAATACCTAGATAGGCAGGAGTTCTAATCTTACTATTGACAACTGTTTGTGTGTGTGTGAGGATCATATGTGTAGCTTATACCATTTTGATGTCTATAACATACACGGCTGGTGGCCACCTCCCACTGCCATTACTTTGTATAGTGTGGTGACACAATCAGCCTCACATAGTTCATAGGTTCATAGATTTGTACTATGCTAACTGCCCTTGCAAGCCATTTTAAGCCTAGCCAATTATCCCTTGTGAGACTCAAACCCTGCACCTTGCATTTTTAAGGCAAACACCTTAACCTTTAGGTGCAGCAGATTAAACCATTGTACAGTCCTCTGTACAGATGTGTCTGGAATATCTATATTTATGAAACCTATACATGGTCAGAAGTGGTCTGTGTGCCTTAACAATGCCCATGTATGTGATGTTATAGCCAAATAGGCCACATTGAGTGTACTGACAAATATGGCAGAATGAGGTTTCATACCTGACTGAAACATCATGCTGACAGGATGTCTGCCACCCTCACAGGTGGCCTGTCTTGTAGGTGCAATACATGAGTACAGATGCTTGGTTTTACAAGTAAACTGTACCTGTTATGGGTCACATTAAAGGCTGGAAGAGGTGTGGGCTGTTATTTTGTGGTCATAATTAGTATGTAACAGGAGCACCTTGCATCTTAATAGGGGTGTGTACACCATTTATATCCACTGTATACCAGTAATGTGTCACACATGACCTTACTTTAGACTATTTGTCCAGCACAATTTGCTGGCCTCTGTCCAAACATCTTGACACTGACAAGTTGTGAAGTATGCTACAGGAATGTTGAATTCACGTCAGATAGGCTCCCATGGTGACCACTGTGATGCAATACAGTTAATCCCAGCACAGTGAACATGCACAACAAGCAATATAGCTATTACATAAAGCAATATATCTATTACAGATGGTTGTGTGCATGGCAAATTGCATGCACTTCACATGCCTGGGGTGTTGCCAGCCAACAACAGAACAATGTAATACTTGCCAGCTTCAGGCTACTGTCCCATATGCAAACTACAGGGGACTCCTCTTAGGAGCCTTTTTCAAGGCTGTACTGCAGTTCCCACTCTGTAGAGCCTTTTTCAAGGCTTCCTCCAGGGAGGACTCCTTCTAGCTGCATTACAGGGGTAATTGTGTCAGCATTTTTCCTCCTCTCACCAGGAGCTCTTTACCCCACTCCCCACAGACTATCTTACATGGCTTTACTCTGACGGGTTGGGAGGTGTGAGCTATGTGCTTCATACCCTACCAAAATTCCATGCTAATGCTAAACCTGTTATTCTATCAACTTTTTGGCTTTGTAGGGAAGATTGTCCCTTATGGCTTTGTCCAGATTCCTTAATCTGATGGGTTGGGAGTTGTGTGCTATGTGCTTCATACCCTGATGAGATTTCATTCTTATGCTAAACCTTTTATTTTATCAACTTTTTGGTACCCTGATGGATTGGGGATGTTACGAGCCTTCCTGCTCTATTTAAGTTGCCGTACAGCAATTCTAGTGTGCAGAGGGCATGTGTATTGTAAAAGCACTGCTTTCAGACACACCCCCTGCACTCATACACAGGGCCATGTCCGTTTTACAACACGGCAGCACGCCTTCATGAATATGCATGGCGCACTGCCGTGCTGAATGGGAATGGTCCTTTCCATGCAGGAATAGATTCATAGATTCATAGATTCATAGATTAGTACTAGGCTAATTGCCCTCATGGGCCATTTTAAGCCTAGCCAATTGCCCCCTGTGAGAATCAAACCCCATACCTTGTGTTTGTAAGGCAAACACCTTAACTACTATGCCAACCTCCCACCCTATAATAATAATAATAATAAGCTATTCCTGCACAGAAGTTTACTGAACATGGGGGTTTGTTTTAGAAATTAGCTTTCTCGTTTATAAAAGCAGGATCATCACCTAATATTTTACTCAACTCTGTGTTTCCTTGAATGAGTTTCTTATTATTGCAGATTGTATTTTTTTATTCTCAAACTGTTAGTAATCAGGGAATGGCCATACTATTATTATATTTATTATGATTTATTTCAACTGTTTTACATCATAATTCATTCTCATAGGAGAAATGTAGAATCCCTACTATTTAAAATGTCACTAGCTATACTGTTTAATATATCCTTACAATATCTTGTATCTAAACAAGTATCTGTTAATAATTGACCTGTCTTTGTCTCCTTCTACTAGTTCATCCTCTCTCTTTTTTTTTCTCTCTCTCTTCAGAGCACACTCAAGCAAATCTGCAGTCTGCGGCTACCACTCCATCTATACAGTGTAAGAAGGAATCAGTATTGCAAACTAAACAAGGATATACATTTTGAGCCTCAAGAGCAGGGTCAGTCCACCCAGGCATTCTACTTGTACGTTTTATGAGAGTGAAGCTATTACATTAGCAGTATTTCTTAGTAGTTCACAGCTTGCTAATAAAACTGACTGTTGTAGCCTTGTGTCCCCCACCCATAGCCGGTTTTAGGCACCAGCGAACCCTGCGGTCGCTGGGGGCCCCCTGGTTCCGGGTTGCCCCCAACCACTGCAACTTATGTTATCTTGATATTTTGAAACATGTCTGTCAAACCAACAAAAGCTAGTACAGCAAGCTTGTATACTTAAACTAGGTAAGTAACAATAACTCGTATTTATCTCCTTCAAAATTCAAAGATCTTTAGTTATAGTAACAATATTTTGTCAAGTAACAAACTTTACAATTTCATTAAATATTTTACCAATGATATAATGCTCCAGCCTAGTTAAGCCCTGTTGGTGGACATCCTCATCACTAAAATTAACAACATAGCCTGTTTTAGGTACCTGCAATAACTGTGGCTGCAGGGAGCCCCTTAATCCTCATTGACTGCGTGGGGGCCCCACAAAAGCTGCTGTTGGTTGGGGAAAAATAAGGAGAAAAAATGTATTAATTTTCAATTACACTCTTTAACGTGAACAGGACTGAAATATGACCCTGTTAGGACAAAGTTGTAATGAACATAAGCAAAGTAATCACTAGAGAGATCAGCAGCCCAGGGTGACCGATCTCATTGCAAACTGTGGAGTTTAAGAAGAGCTGATGCTTCTAATCTTCAGGGATGGTTTCGTTTTCAGGGTTTTTATACATACTGGCAGAGCAACTGATACTATAACTCTCAACGTCTTTGCTGAAGAATTCTGTTCAGTGATAAAAATAATAGCATAATAAAGTCTCAAAATGAGGAGCACATTTTATATATTACTCTGTCACTTTGAAAAAAATAATAGAATAACACATTTGCATCAACATGCATTTTTTAGACAATAAGAGTAAAACTCTGATTACTTGATTTAGTGTGACAGAATAAAATTATAAGACAAAATCAGGAATATCTGTGAAATCAGGGATAGTGATAGGTATTAATTTACTACTTACTGAGGTAAATAAAATTGTCTTATCCCTGTTGCTGTTTGATGACTGCTAAACAGCAGTCACTGATCTTGTGTAGCAGTACTAGTGTTGTACAATATACTTGCTGAAATAAGTACAAAATTAACATTGCTGTGATGTGTGTGTGTGTGTGTGTGTGTGTGTGTGTGTGTGTGTGTGTGTGTGTGTGTGTGTGTGTGTGTGTGTGTGTATGTGTGTGCGTGTGTGCGTGTGTAGAATATCACTGATTTTTATCAATGCACACATCCAATAATGCCGAACACACGTGTTATTCTTCTGGGTATCAATAAAAAATGTAGCTAACAAGTGATTATATTTCAAAAGTAAGGCATAATGTATGTTATAGGCATTCAGACACTTAGATCTTCTAGGTATCGGGTGGCCTCTAGTCCCTAGACTGTATAAATAGATACAGGGGGCTCCCTTAATCATCCTTGACTGTGGGGACCCCCAAAAGCTGTTTTGGTTGAGGAAAAATGAGGAGAAAAAATGCTTTCATTTTCAGATTGCACTCTTTAGCCTGGATGGAGTTATATGATATGATCCTGTTAGTATAAAACTGATAATAGCCTCTGTCCTCAACCACAAACATTCTAAAACATCCCTGCTCAGATGTTTGTGTACAGACATTTACCATAGGTTATGTGGGTGCTGGGGATTGTGTGGTCATCATTTCCTTTACTTTTCTAACAGACCTCAGAGGTATACAAAGAAAGTTACTTTAGCTCCTGTAGGAGCAGCGTACTGCCTGGTAGCAGCAAAGTAGAATACATTACTGCAATCATTATTTATTATCACTTTACTCACAATCAGACATCAGACACATATACAGCTGGTTGCCTTTGGGGTTGGGATCGAGGAGTTAGTAGGCATGCTATATATATGTATTTCAGCAGTCACTGGACCCCAGCCATAAACAAACTCTACAACAAAAGGAGGAAGCGACTACAAGATAGAGCAAAATCCTTAAAAGGTAAGACACCCTTGATCACTATAAGTAAAAAACTAAGAGCTCTCATAAAATCATCCAAAGCAAATTTTGAGAGAAAAATAGCTAAAGACTCAAAAGACAATCATAAGGCCTTCTTTAGCTATGTTAGAAACCTGGGAGGAAACTCCCAGATATGCTCAGAACTAGTTCAAAATGATGTGAAGATTACTGATCCTACAGACATTGCCAACATACTGGCTGACAGGTTCAGTGCAAACTCCCAAAGGAGAGATATCTATACCAAGCGATTGCAGCCCCCAAACATCTCCAACGCCCAAGTGAGAACTGCTCTCTCCAAAGCAAAAACACAGCATCCATGGGACCTGATGGTGTCCCCGGCTGTGTGCTCCACGAACTCAACGAGGAATTAAACCCACAGCTAGGACAGCTGTTTAATCATAGTCTTACCTCTGGATGCATTACCCAGGAGTGGCGCACTGCAACTGTGGTCCCACTTCACAAAGGCGGTGCCTCCACCGACCCTGGAAATTACCAGCCCATTAGCTTGACAAGCCTTATCTGCAAAGCCATGGAGAGGATCATAATGGACCTCATAAATAAAGACATAGGAATTTGCAGACTTTGGATCCATCCCAGTTTGGCTTTGTCAAAGGCAGATCATGCCTTTTAAACTTGGTTGACTTTTTGAAACAGTCACCAAAGCCATTGATGAGGGAAAGGCAGTCCATACAGCCTACCTCGATCTGGCGAAGGCCTTCGATACAATACCCACTCGGGTATCATTGAAAAACTCATCAGCTTAAATGTTAACCCATACATCACAAGATGGGTTGCAAACTGGCTGAGTGACAGAACCCACAGGGTCAGAGTTGCTGGCGCCATGTCAGACTCAAAGCCTGTCACAAGTGGTGTACCACAGGGCTCAGTCCTGGGCCCACTCTTGTTTGGCATCTACTTTTCTGAAGTACAAGCAAACACAGGAGGGTTATGGCTGACAAAGTTTGCAGATGACTGCAAACTGGGCACCATAGTAGAAAACACATCTGACACAGATATCCTTCAGAAGGGTCTCACAGAAATGGAAAACTGGTGCCAGAGCCATGGCCTAAAGTTAAATGCCAAAAAATGCATAGTCATACCCTTCGGGAAAAACAAGGTTACCCCTAGCTACCAAATAGGTGGCAATCCACTGAGCACAGAAGAAGTTATCAGGGACCTGGGGACCTAGGTTGATAGTAGTCTGTCATTCGACACCCATGTAGCTAAAGTAGTTAGGAAGACCTTCTACATTGCCCACCTTATCATGAAGGGATTCTCATCTAAATCAAGGGAGGTCATAGTCTCCCTATACTCATCACTCATCAGACCAATGATTGAGTACAATGCCCCATTCGAATGTATCTGACCCGACACTTGCAGCAGCTGGAGAGGCCACAAAGTTCCTCACCAAAAGGATAAAGGGTCTCAAACATCTGTCCTATGCTGCCCAACTGAAAGAACTCCAGCTCTATTCAGTCAAGCACAGCTTGCTCAGAGGTGACCTTTGCCTAACATACAAGGCCATGTCAAACCCAGATTTGATGAATATGCTTCACCTCAAAAATCTAGATCCGTCAGAGCCACAAGGCGTGGGAGACTTAAACCTCGAACTACGGCTATTAATAGGATGTGCTGGAGGATAGATTCATCACCCAAAGACTCCCTATGCTGTGGAATAAAATCCGGTATATGTGAGGCAGAGCACCTCGCTGGCCTTGTTGAAGAGAAATCTTGACCAATGGATGGGAGATCGCAGATATACCCCAGGGATTACCTCAGTGTCACTGCTCAACAGAGGCACAGCAAAATAATGGGTATAGTTCCCCATACTAAAGGGTGGCGTGCCAGCCAACTATGGGCTAGGCTTGTAAATGCCCTCGGGCAGATAGCCTAGTATGAACCTATGAACCTATGAACCTATGACTGTGGCCATTTGAACCTCTGCTTTCATCCCAATCTAACACTAGAGGGTTGCATAGGCAGTGACTGTCTTTTTGGGAGGATTAGTGATGCAGACAGTGTTCCCATACAGGATTCGTGTATCCTCACAATTGACTTTTTAATTTACTTGGAGCTTCTATTTTTGTCAGCTTTGAATTTTAAATCTTAGGTACAACTTATGTCTTCACTGAAAGAAAAAAAGACTGAAATTCTTTTTTCTTACTCACAATTTTTGTTTAGGCCACTTTTGGATTAAAAGGTTGGGAAGTGCTCTAGCTTCTGTGGGCAGCGGCTTAATGGAGTTATTTCCTAAATGGTTATTACTATGCTGACTTGGTCAAGAAAGTATATCGAAAAGACAGAAGGAAAACTAAAGCTGAACAGCAACATTGAATTTCTTTCCTTAATCATCACTTCTGTTCAAGCCATCATTGGGTAAAAAGAAAAAAATAAACTTATAATGCACTTTAGAGCATTTATAAAGTTATGGCTTCTTGTTAAAGTTGAAGAAAATAGGTAAAATGTGAGAAATGGAAGAAAAAAAGTAATCATAAGTGGTAAGCCCAAGATGGGGAAAACAGAGGGGAACTCTGGAGGGTGTGTGTGTGTTTTTTTTTTTTTTTAGCGAGGCTGAAACAGTAACCAGTGCTTAGGGTTCCATTGCATATTAGTTCTGTCCTGTACATAGAGTTGTTGTAATGTATCCTTGTTAAACCTAAATGGCAGTAACTGTAAATGTCCCTTTGTGAGATGGGCCAACACAGTGTGGTATGTATGCCTGTTGTAATAAGATCATTGTAGCTAAAGGTCAGTCTGTGTGTACTACTCCTAAAAGCCTGCAGCATGAACTAAAAAGATGGATAGAAGTAGTGGCAGTGACAGGGTGATACTTAGACTGAAAGTGGCCAGGGGGCCCCCAACATGACATTTGCTGGGGGCCCGCAAAATGCTAACACCGGCCCTGCCCCCACCCCTGATAGTACAGTAATCCTAACTGTCCAATAGACAGTATAGATTTAATTCACATCCCTGTGACTAAATTAAATTAACCATCAAGCAGCCCTCTCAGTTCTTTCTGCCTTAGTTTGTATCACTTGGAGGATCACCTGTTTATTTGCATCTCTATCATTGCTAATGTAGCACCCTACTCTAATCTGTGCACAAACTGGTTACTAATCAGCAAGTCAATGTAAAGACACACTCCCAACCTTAATAAACTTTGCTGTCTCTTCTCTCCTTCACTTTACAGGTAGTTTGAATTATTACTTACCCTCTCTGAGGCCTTCACTGATTTCCACTGATTGCCTCTCTGGTTTCTTTGCATTCCACCTGGTTTACACCCCTTGTGTTATCTCCCTCCCCCAATACAAAGTCTATATTAGAATCCTGCTGAGCATGGAGCCATCTTAAATTTCTAGTCTCCCACCAGGACACAAGTGCTCTTCAGCAATTACATTCTGCTAGCCGGTAAGCCATTAGACCTCAGGAATTTGTTTTAAAATTGTTCAGATTTGTAAAGTAATACTTACTTTTTTCTCTTGCCTTGGTTGGCTCTGGCTCTGGCTCTGTTCGCTCCATCGCCCTCGCTAACACTCGGGCTCTCTCCGCTTCCCTGCCCTGCCCCCTATTTCCTCCCGCCCCCACTACCTCTACATTTATAGTAATCATAGCCACACCCACAGCTCACCCTCACATCACCTCCACCAATCACAGCTCCTCAAGTCATATCACATTAAACCACACCAACTTGCTCCACACAAAATACTCCCAATCACTCTCATTCCCACTAGGCATTTTTGCATCACCCACACCATTCCCCATCCACATATAGTGCAACCCTATAATTCCTATTCAGACCCCCCACCTAGAAACAACATAAACTTTATAACCATGACTATCACACAACTAAATCTAGTCTGTCTTCTCATAATTCTTTACAACACCACAAGTTATCACTCTAGCAATATCCCTAAACTTAGTAGCACAACACTGCATTATGCACTCTCATACACAGACACCACATATTATAATAATATCTGCCCACACTTATTCAAGAACTACATAACGGACCAATTCAGAACTAAACACATATGCTCTCATTCCTACTCCAAAAAAAAACACAATACTTTCTCACACTCCTCACCAAACTCCAACATCTGTATAACCATTTTAACTCCAGGCTCACCATAAGTGGGGATATCCACCCCAACCCAGGCCCAAATCCATCCTGTCCAACACTAACTGCTCCAACATAAATGTCAGAACATAACACCCCCACTTTCTTCATCCCTGGGCAAATCAACAACAGCAGCAAAACCAACCATCTTTTAATGCTAAATATTAATATTAGAAGTATCAAAAATAAAATACCTGAACTCCAGGCCACAATAGCACACTACTCCCCAGACATAGTTGCTTTAACAGAAACCTGGCTAAATAAAAACATAGCTAACTCAGAAGTTCTCCCTACCGGCTACAATATCATTAGACAAGACAGACCACTTCGTAAAGGGGGTTGAACTGCCTTACTCTACAAGTCCAACTTAACTGTCCATCAATTACCAAACTCCTACCCCTCCCCCAATAATTGGGACATACTTATCTCACAACTTCAACTTCACCCTAAAAAGGTCATCACCACAATTGGGGTCTATATTCCACCTGGTAATACACCTGCTAGCCTTGAAGACTTCTTATCCTGGTGTTCTTCCACATACTCACAAGAAACCCTTATTCTGGGGGACTTCAACCTAGATTGGTTTACCTGTATATCAGAACCACCAAGTAATCTAATAAATCTCCATGGCTACCAGCAGCTAGTCCAAATTCTAACTAGGTGTGATAAAAAATCTAAAAGGGAATCCATCCTTGACTGGGTCCTAACTAGCAACCCCACATTGTACCCTCACACAGGCAGTCTCCCAGACACCTTAAGTGACCACAACATAATATACTTTATATGTAGTAGAACAAGCATATGCAAAACCACTAACTATATATCCACTAGAAACACAAAAAAATTCTCTCCTGAGGTCCTCAACACTTTACTGTGTAACTGTGACTGGACCTCCCTAAAAACCCTCCCACTTGACCAGGCTGTAGCATATTTCAACAAAACATTTCTACACCTAGACACTGTCGCTCCATTGCGCAAAATCAAGGTTAGAACCTCTACAAACCCCTGGCTCAGTAAAGAAACCAAACAAATCCTCAAGTCCAGAGACACTGCCTGGCGTTACTATAAAAAAAACAAAGAACCACAAAGCCTAACTAAGTACCAAGAACTGCGCAACCGTGCATAAAAATGCATTAGGCTGGACAAAAAATCCTACTACACATTACAAACTAAATACCAACACAACCCAAAGAAATTTTGGAGAAATGTAAACCAGCTACTAAAATCCTCCCAAAGGCTACCCTAACCAACCACCCCTGACACTAAAGTTCCCATCGAAACAACAATTCAACTCCCACTTTGTGAACTCAATTCTATCCTTAGTATCACAGGACAGTTCCTTCCTCACTATCCCCCCCAACACAAATAACTCTAATACTAGCTTAACCCTCAAAACAGTTTCCACCACTTCAATCAAAAGCATGCTCTCCAAACTAAAAGCCTCATCAACAGCAGCCGACCTACTCCCCAGCTATTTCTTGAAACTTACAGCAGATGCTATTGCTATCCCAGTCTCCACTCTCAAAAACAGATCAATTGTTTAGAAAACTATGTGCCCAAACTCTGGAAAATATCCTATTTACACCCATACATAAAGGCGGGACCTCCACTGAACTTAATAACTACAGACCCATTGCTTTACTCTCCCCCCTGGCCAAAATCCTAGAAAAATGCATCCATACCCAGATGCTAAACTATCTCCTAGACTGCAACATCCTGTCACCTACTCAGCATGGTTTCAGACCTGCCCATAGTACCACTACAGCTCTCCTCTGCTTCACAGACACAGTAAACCGTCTCAAAATGAAGGCCTGCAAGAGTCAACTCTTTTTGGATATGTCAAAGCATTTGACCAGTCTCACACTAAATCCTGCTAAACAAACTAAACCAATATCATCTATCTAATTCCACTCTTACCTGGTTCCAAAGCTACTTAACTGACAGGTACCAAGCTGTGAAATGGGAAAATTCTCTCTCTTCTCAGCTGCCCATAACTATAGGAGTCCCACAGGGTTCTATCTTAGGACCACTACTATTCACATTCTTCACAAATGACCTCCACACCTCCACACAGCATGCATCTATAATTCAGAATGCAGATGACACTACCTTAATCTGTGCTGCACAAAACATCCCCACCCTCCTGCAAACAACTCAACTAGCATTCTCTGATGTTGAAAACTACCTTACCAAAGCCCAACTTATCCTCAATCCAAAGAAAACTCAGCTTATGATTATAACCAGTTCTAACAAAAACACTAACAGTA
>NC_056726.1:745337409-745464909 GCF_019279795.1 Protopterus annectens
GTTATCTAACTGAGATTTGTCCCTCATATCTTCTAACAGTATCACACACTTGGGAAATGGACTCTATTTCACTGCCAATTACTCTGTTGTGATGTTCAACTAATATTTCCACAAACTTTAAGGAAGCTTGCTGTTGGGATTCACCCCACTCTTTTAAAAGAATCTCATCAGGATTACTGACTAGAGGCTGCGTGCATATACGTAGGCCTCTAGATGTGATCCCTTTAGTAATGTATGCCATGAAGAGCTTATAATGCCATACATTATTATGCAATACCCGCATATGTTTAGTAAGTTTGGAAAAAATGACTTTGCAGCTATCTTCGTTAGTGGATAAATCAATGCCACTCCCCACCATATTGGCCATGCCGAGCCCAAAGATAGCCAAATCCTCTTGATTGGTTTCTAATCCCCATAATAAACTGGTTAGTTTCATTGGTAAATGTATAAAAATACATATATAATGACCAATGTATGTAGAAAAAACACAGAGGAGGAAGTCTGATGTCAGAAATCCTAGTATTCAAATGTTTTCAAATAATCAAAAACATCAGTTCACCACCAAGGCCATAACAAATCATAATGAACTATATTGGACTCAGCACTGTGAAATTTGGAATTATATACAGCAGGGGCTGATATTGTTCTTATAATTTGTTATAGTGGCTGACATTGTCCTATTTCCATTCATTATGGTTTATTATGGCCTTGTTGGTTTTTCTACATACATCGGTCATTATATATGTATTTTTTATACATTTACCAATGGAAATAACTAGTTTATTACAGGGATTAGCCTCTGATCGAGAGGATTTGGCTATCTTGGAGCTAATTTAACCAACCTATGGTGAAGATAGGGTAATCTATCCACTAACAAAGACCAAACCCTGCCGAAACCGACCATTTTCCAGAGCTTATGAACGCTGTATAATGATACGGCCAATGTGTGGCGTTATAAACTCTTCAGGGCATACCAAAGGTCACCTGGGGCCTGCATGCATGCGCATGCGGTACCGTGGCAATCGTAATCTGATGAGATGGTGGTGGTTGAGCAGCAGCAGCACTTAAGTTCGTGGAAACAGTGACTGAATGTCGGCACAGCAACGACGGTGAGGCCAGAGTCCAGGGGTCGCAATTGTAATGATATTGTGCTGTTAGAAAGATATGGTGCTCAGTGTAATCTTAATGCCAAGGCATGAGCTTTCAGATGAGACAGGGCTGAAAAAGCGGTTTCTCAGAGACCTAGCAGATCAAGTGATAGGTAACTGCCAATAACAGGTAGAGACAAACATGTCCATTTTGCTGGTGAGGAACCACTTCAAAATGCCCTAGATCCGACACAGGCATCTACATCCGGTGTGAAGACCTCAGAGAATCTCCTCCTCAGGACTGGAATTTGAGGCTTCAGGTATCACAGGATCCCCAGCAGGGAAAATAAGAAACTCTAATGTCCCTTCGGATTTAAACCTGGGGGGGCAGGGAAAAGTCAGAAGAAATATGAACAATATCGGAGGCTCATTTGGAAATGTTTGTAGCGAGGAATGAAACAAATGTCTTGAAATGTCACCAGTATTTTATGCCGCTCTTACGGACGCCGGACATTCAAATAAAGGTTTATCATTTATGCCTGGATTCTTTGACGCCTGAAGAAGAATTTTGCTTCAATAACGATGAGTAACATTTTGTGGGAATTTAAATTTAAAAGTATTTTTTCAGGATGAATCCTCAGAGACTACTGATGAATTGAGACTATCATAGATATTCATTCATGCCTATGAATCAAAATGTGTTCATGTTCAAATTCTGTCATCAAAGATCTGCATGGGTTCATTCGAGGGATACAGACCTATAATAACAATGTCACAGGCACTCGATATAGATAACATTGTGTCAGGTTAGCTCAGAGAATCATGAGTTGGTGGAATACAGGGGGCTGATAAAGGAGGGTGTGTGGTGGTGAGCTGGACACAGTATGGTGTTTGAAGCACAACAGGCAGTTCTTGGATATCAATACTATGCACATTTAAGCATTCTCCCTCCTTCTTTAAGAAACAGATTGATGAGACTTTTGTCCTAGTGATTAGAGGAGAGGCATCATCTAACAAATACCCACTACGATACATTGACGTTAATGGATCCCAGTCAACAATACATTTATTTCTTGCCCAAAACTACACAAAAATCCTGCAGCCCCCTGGCGAACCATTGTCTTTCGGGAGTGGTTCTCTCACTGAACCTCTGTCGGTGTTTTCACTAAATATCCCAAACCGACCATTACTTATAATGTGTAAGAGACCAATTAGAGGATACTGTATGGAATTCGCTTCAGGTCATTTCTTGAAATGCCCCTGATTGGTGAACCGGACTGGTTATTGTGCCACGCTAGATGCTCTTCTGGCGCTGTATCGCTCTAACCACTCATGCATTGGGCGGGGCTTGAGGCCTTGGAATACTGGTTTTACAAACAGAACTTTACTACTGCCTGGGTTGTATGTTTCTTATTGGCCTCACAGAACATGTGCTCACTAAGAATGTCTTTTTTTATCAGGACAAATGTTTCTTGCATATACAGGGTACGGCCATGGAAGCATCATTCGTCCCTATATATGCCGATTTGTTCATGGCATATATTGAGGAACAGATCATCTATGACTGCTCCCACAATTTGTTTATGGGAGAGATGGATATTTGAAAGAGATACCTGGATGATTGCTGGTTGGTCTGGAGATCAGATGTTGAATATCTATTAGAATTTATCAGTTATTTAAATGAGAACAAATGGGGAATAGAGTTTACGGTTAACTATCACAAAGAAAGGATCACCTTCTTGGATGTTTTAGTGATTAGGGCTCCGGATCATACTATGATCACTGGTCTATCGTAAATTCCCCGAACACAACTCCCTTCTCCATGCCACCAGCTTTCATCCCCCCATATCTGCAAGAATATTCCTAAGTCCCAATTTATGAGGATGAAACACATTTGTTCTGATGAGAGCACATATGGACATTTCAGAGATGACCTGGTATCTAGATTCAGGGACAGGGGGTACAAAATGGGACAGGTTCTACAACGTAAAAATTGTGTGGAAAATATGGAAAGGGAGAACCTCCTTAAATACAAAGAAAAGCCCAAAGGTGGGGGATTCCCCTTAAGTTTGTGACTACATATGGTCATAACACTGGGGTATTGAAGGACAGTGTCCAACACCGCTGAGATATCCTGTTGGCTGACAATAGATTAAGTGAAATTGTGGGAAACAAATGCCAGTTTTCCTTTAGGAATGAAAAAAATTTGGCAGCACATTTCAATCATTATAAACATTAGCATGAAAAGGATAAACAGTATTCCCAAGTTACACTCTCAGGGGATCTCTTAATCAGTTGTTTCCCATGTGGACACTGTGTGCATTGCCAAGGATCCTTAAAACAAAAGTTTCAGCAGTAAAAATACTGCTCAGGTCTTTGACATTTCATTTTTTTTTGCTAACCGTCATACTGACTGGGTAATATACCTTGCTAGCTGCAACTGTTCAGCTTTTTATATAGGGCAAACATCAAGGCCATTGAAGTTTAGAATGTCAGAACATCTCAGTGACATTAAAAATCATAAACCAACTAGTGTCCTATATAAACATACCATACTGCATAAAAATGCTGTATTCAGTTTTACAGTGATTGATAGAATAGGGGGGTCCAGATCCCACAAATCTGGTTGGCACAAAATATTAAATACCAAGGAGAAAAAAAATGGATCATTAGGTTAGGGGGTTTATTTAAGCCTGGGCTAAATGAGCATGTTTAATTGGTCACATGCTTGATTTCTAATTATACACAGGGAGTAATATGTTGCATGCATTTACACTGATGAAGGCCAAGTAACAGTATAGCCGAAACCGGTCTGATTTTTACTCTTTATGTGCTTTTGCACTAAGTAATAAAAAGTCTGTCAATATTGCCACTGTTTGCTGGTCTTGTGCTTTTTGAATTGTTACATTTGGATTGAGACCTTGCAGCTGCCGTACCTGTGGAGTTTACTTCACATTGAGCACAGGTAGTGTCATGATTGGCATCCCTTTTACTGTATGTGTGAGTCAGAGAGAGGTGTCATTCCCTGGGTCCCTACTGTGTCAGTGTATGTGCTATGCGTTGCCTCTTTGCCAAGGCTAGGGCATACTGGGCATGCCTCCATCTGTCTACTGGGGCAGGCTCAGGTTATTCCTCCTCTGAGTCAGTCTGTGCCTGTGCAGGCCTTGCCATTGCTGGGGGGCTGTGTGGCCCTGCCCTGTGCTGTTTCTGCTGCAGCTGTTTCCGCAGGATCATTTTGTGTAGCATGGCACATACGATGACAATTTGAGTACATGTATCTGGTGAGTACTGCAAGGCTCCACTGGATGTGTCCAGGCACTGGAACCATGACTTGAGCATCCCAAATACATGCTCTATTATACATCTGGTCTGTGCGTGTGCCTCATTATGACATTCTTGTTCAAGTGTGTGTGCATTTCTTATGGGTATCATCAGCCACTGCTCCAGTGTGTAACCAGCATCCCCCACTAGGTGACTGTAGTGGATGTCCCCATTGGCAAATCTCTGGTACAGCTGCATCATATGCCAGATGTGGGAATGGTGATAGCTTCCAGGGCAGCCAGCACACACATTCATTATAATGCCATGGGAATCGCACATGACCTGGCAGTTGATGGAGAGGGAGGCCCCTTTAGTTGATGTTGGCCCTACCCTGATCACTGGGTGGTGCTTTGATGTGTATGTGCATTCAGTCTATAGCACCCACTACCTCAGGATATTCTGCTATTTGGTGGAAGAAGTGCATATTGCTGGCCAACACCTCAGGGGTGTTGAGGAATTATACGTGCTCACTGGCATGTGCTGACATGGCATCCAGGAACTGGTGGAATATTCTGGATGCTGATGCCTGTGTGATCCCCATGATATCCCCAGTTGAGGTTTTGGAGATACCTGTGGATAGTATTCCTAGTCCTACACATACTTTGGTATCCACTGAGATGGGTTCCCCTTGGTCAGTTCGGTGTGTCAGGCGTGGCCGGCACAGCTCAACAATTTGCTGTAGGAGGTCAATGTCCACCCTATAGCGCTCCACTATCTCCAGCACATGTAGCCCCTGGTAGGTTACCCTGGGTCTGTACACTCTTCTCCGTCTCCTCACTGTGGGTTGATCAGAAGCATTCACATACTCACCACCCTCAGCCTCTTGGACATTATATTGTATGATGCCTGCTGCAGCCCCTATCATTTTGTAGTTTTGTTTGTTAAAAGTTCCCCACTTGTATACACCAGTGGTGTAGAGTATGGGAAAAAACAGAGGGGAAGGTGTTTGCATAGTTTGTAGTAGTGTTCTGGGCTGGGCTGATCTGCTGCCTGTGTAATTGGCTGGTTCTGATACATTTCACTTGCCAGCTGTGCTTGTTCTCCTTGATTAACTTCCTACTACTGTTTTCCCTTTCCATTGACTTCCTGTTTAAGCCCAGGGGTGTGCCACACAAACACAGTGCTCAAATGTGCACAGAGCTGCTATTTCCTGGTTTACATTTTTTTTTAAAGAGTGCTAGGCAGACTCAGACACACCCCCTTGCCTAGCTGTGCTAAGCTAGGAGCAAACCTGAGCCACAGGGCTCCAATCCACTTATAGTATGCCTGACACATCCCCCCTATGATGTCATTTAACTCCTAGGCTTGCACCAAGCTATTCCTGCTCTTACACTGTTGGGAGCTGACTAGCATGCTGGGGAAATCTGGGATTCACTATCATTCCCCTCATTTGCATAGGATTGCCTGCTAATGCATAGTTACATGTCTCATACTGAGCCTCCCCCCTTAGCAACCACTACTCACTGGCCCTGTTGTATTCTGCCTGCCATTCCAATGAAAAAAACTCCAGAGGCACACCACGACAAATGGAGTTGACCTGATGAAAACCTTTTTATTCACACAAACAGCACAGGACAATGGCCAGTAAGCATTTTCACATTTTTCTGAACGCTTCTTCAGACTTAAAAAGTACTCCTTCTATAGTACATCAATATAAAGGCAGATTTAACCAGCTTGCACCAATCAAAATCATCCCATTACATTGTTAATTAATGCAGTAATCAAAAATCAATTAAATCATCTCTGCATGGTAATGCTTACAGTACTGAAGAATGTAGTGTGTCATCACATAACAATGCATACAGAAAGCATATGCAATTATGTGCATGCAATGAAAACAAACATATATATACACACACACACACACACACACACACACACACACACACACACACACACTAACTAATAAAATGTGCATAGAAAATATATATAACAAGATACAACCATTGACATATAAAATATGGGCATTCATATAAATGTCCTACATCTAAAAACATGTTTATTCTAGCCATTTAACATTCATAATGTCAGTAAAATTTCATTACCATAAAAATCTGCTATTCCATATAAAAACTACTATTCCATAAAAACTTCATACTCATGTATATATAAAACCATGTATTCATACTTGTGTACCAAGGTAATAAATAGGGATCTGCCCATTAAAAGTGACTAGTGAGTAAGGGGTCTATCTTTAAGGAAGGGTTTCTGTGAAACCTTATCATTTAGGCCGTGTAACCTATCTGCTTGTAACCTCAGGATCCATCTAGCTTCCTGCTTCTCAGTATGGTTCCTGACATCACCTAACCTCGCTGTTTTGTATCTTAATTCCATCACCGTAAACAAAACTTGTGTGTTGTATCTGTATGCATTACATGTCTTGCAAGAGCATTACTCTCATCTTCTGTACTGATGGCATAAATGTGTTCCCTCACACGCTCTCTCAGCGTTCTATTGGTTTTGCCAACATAGAATCAACTGCATTTCTGACATACAGCTAGATACACGAGATCCCTTGCCTTACAGTCTGCATATATCTTAAAAGAAAATACATGACCTTTGTCAAAGTGAATAAATTCCTTGCTCCCAGACATTAAACTGCAATGGTTGCATTATCTACATGGAAATGTCCCTACTCTGACAGATCTGGTCCTATCCCTTCCAGTCTTCTCATAGCACAATATCCTTTTCAATGACTGAGTATTCCTGTATGTAAGATTCGGTGTATTCCCTGCTGCTTATCTGACTTTACTGTCCAAAGTGAGTATGTGCCAATTATTGTGAATGATCTCCTTAATCTTTCTACTATTGTTTGTGTAGGGTATCACTATCCTATTGATATTACTAGTACCTCTGGTTCCATTAGTCTCTGTACATAATCTCTCTTTATTCCTCTTAATGTATGGTTTACCTGTGGTGTCCATTCTGGTAACAATCTCATCCTGAATATAATCAGTTTCATAGCTATGGTACCCTCTCTCCTTAAATTCATTCTTTAAACTGTCTAACCTGAGTTGAAACACAGAATCTTCACTGGTGATCCTGGAGGCCCTTAGGGCCTGACCTTTAACTATATTTCGGTAGATGTGTGGAGGGTGCATGCTTGTGTGATGTAACAATGCATTCTTCCTACAAGTCTTCCTAAACATCTCTGACTTTATCCCTTCATCTTGTTTACATACTAACACATCTAGAAATTCTATCTCTTTCTTGGACCAATTCCCTGTAAAAGAGAGAAAAGTGGTAGTGCCATTTATATACTCTATGAAACTTTTTAAACTATCCTCATTACCCCTCCAAACCAAAGAAATCATCTACAAAGTGTTTATAGTATTTGATCTAAGTTGTATACTGTGTATTCTGCATCACATAGGTATTCTCCTACTACACCGTTACCAAATTAGCATAAGAATTGGCGCACTGAGTACCCATCGCTACAACTTTCAATTGCAAATAGCTGTCATCATATATAAAGACATTGTTTTTCAAGATAACATCCATGAGCATTGCACATCTAATGATCAAATCTCTTGGCATACTTTTCTCTATCAGGAACAACCTCATATATTCAACATCTGCTTAATTTGGTATACTAGTAAACAATGAGGTGACATCTAAAGTAACTAACAAATCTGAGGATATATCACCTCATGTTGTCACATACTCTGTCAGAGTTTCCAAGAAATGATGAGTATCTCTAATCACCGTTGTTGTTGTGTCGACTACCTGTCTTAATTGCTTCTCAACATAAATAGATACAGATTCTGTTAGCCATCCTTTACTCGAGACATTGGGTCTCATAGCAGGATTTAGCAAGCATTTGTGTACCTTAGGTATTCCCCTTATAACTGGAATCACAGGTTTCTCGATCAAGAAATACTTAAACAGCTGAAAATCTATAACATTACATATAAACATATCATATAATGTGCTATGTACATCTTTTATAATCCTTTCTAACTGTACAGCATTCAAATTCTGATAGGTTCCTTGGTCTCCTAATAAATCACTCATTTAACTTGCATAACCATTTCTATCCATTAGAACAATAGCTCCGCCTTTATCGGCGGGTCTAATAACAATTCCTTTATTGTCTTGAGTCTTGAGTGCTTCTCTTTCACTAACATTCAAATTGTAAAAAACATCTTTCCTATCAGCTCTACTTCTCTCCAATAAGTTCAGTAAATCCCTCTCACAAGCTTTCATAAACACATCTAACAAGGGATGTAACTGGGGTGTAAAAGCGGATGTTTTTCTAAAACATGTAGTTACATTACTCACATTATCACCATATAGCATGTTTAAGCTAACTTTTCTCATGAATAATTTAATGTCCAACATTAATTTAGTACAATCAAATGCTCTTGGCTGGGATAAATGAAAGTCCTTTATTTAAAAATTCCCTTTCTGTTTCATTTAGAACATAACTGGAAAGATTAATCACTAAGTCCGACTCACCGGTCGCAATATCTTTTTCTGGAACTACAGCCTCTCTTCTGACAACTTGTGTTTCCTCATCCTCGATTGAGGGCTCCATGCTTGCTTCTAAAATGCTTGGAAGGGCAACGGAAAAGGACAAAACAGAGTCGTAACTTCTGACGTTGTCAGCATCTCCTGTATCGGTTTCTCCTTCCTGCGAACATCCCGGACAATGGAAATGTCACTATTTTCACCTCGTGAGCCTTCTTCTGTACTTTCTGTAGACCCAAAAGCACATCCGTTCACATCAATGCTCTCCTCTCTCTCACTGATGTTGGGTGTATCAGCTGACGTTGTAGGAAGTGAGGTTGCCGCTCGTGATCGGTTGATGTTTATGGGTTGGCCGGAATCTCTGCCTCTCATTGGTTCCTGTGGCCACGAGAAGACATTCCCCTTTTGGAAGTCCAAAAAGTCTCTCTCGAGTTTCTTCTTTTTTGCCTGCATTAATTTATTTTCAAGTAGTGCTAAGTGTGTACTTAGTTCTAACAAAAAAATCATTCATTTTGATCACTGAAAGGGCAGTCGCTATTTCTTGCTGTGTCCTAGTTGCTTCATCCATAAGCCCTCTCTCAGTATCTGTATATTGCTCAATGAGCAACCACATATAACCACAGCTTGTTTCAATATTCAGTTGCTGCCACTTAATTAGCACCTCTGGATATGTGTTGTCGAAAGAGGGCATCTTTAAAATTCGAGACTCAGAGGCAAGCCTCCATGTGCTCCCTCTGCCATTGTGTATGTTTAAGCTTATCCAAAGTATTTTCCAGTTTTCTGGTAAGTTGTATCACATTTATATTGTCCATAGTGTTATTACCTTGATCAGCATTAGCTGTTAATTCAGTCCTGGTCAATTTCAATAATGGATTAGTCTCTGCTTTCAAAAGTCTTAAAAAAAGACACATCCTCTTTCTGTTTTGAGTTTTCTCCCAAAGTGGAGTTCAATAGATTAAACCCTGTGGAAATGGTCTCTCCTGTCATGTTCCTTAGCTGTAATCCAATACAAAAACAATCAAGGCAAACAGAACACAGCTCTGGGTAAAGTGCCCCTGATATGCAAAAGAGCAAATCCAATGAAAAATACTCCAGGTGTGCCTCTGGAGTTTTTTTATTGGATATTATCTTTTGCTTATCAGGGGCATTTTATCCAGAGCTGTGTTCTGTTTGCCTTGACTTTTCTGCCTGCCATTGACTTTAATGGCATAATAGTGATTTTAGTCAGAATGCTTATTTTAGGTTTATTTTCTTATTTTAGCCCTGATCCCATTTGCACGCCACTGCCCTACGCTTAAACGGCCGAGATCAGCTAAAAAAAAAAAATAAAAGTTGATTTTTTTTTTCTAAACAGTTTTTAATGCCAATGGCCTTTACTTGGCCATTGGAATGCTTTCTGAATGATATGTATCCTTTATTTGGAGCTGTCACAGCTCCGTTTTGGAATTTGCAGAAATGTACTCGGTTACTAACCAAGTACATTTCTGCAGATTACACTAGTTATGCATGACCGGTTTCCAGCTTCCTGGATCACAAATTCACCTCATTTGCATGGATTTCTCCTGCAAATGGGGTAATTTACATACAGGGGCTGAGTCCGTGCAGGACTAGTGCAGGAGCACTTGTGCACGCCCGTACAGGCTATTCCTGGATTGCACGGCAGACATATTGCCTGCTAGAGCTCCTGCACTAATCTTGCATGCTGTGCAAGGCTTGCAGAATCTGGGGGATAGAGAATTATCTCTCTAGCCATAAACTTATCCTAACCCAAACAAAGCCAAGTTAATAATCTTTACAAATAAATCATCCATGCACAGTTTACCACCTATCACTATTCACTCCTCTAATGGCACTAAAATAGAACCTACCGACCAAACTAAACTCCTAGGTGTCACAATAGATGACAGACTAAAATTCAATAAACACATCTCCCTAACAATCAGTAAAGTCCACTCCAAACTTGGTACCCCCTATGGAGTAAAATCTTACCTCACACATGAAGCCAGGCTAGCCACAGCTAAATCGCTCTTGCTATCTTCCCTTCTTTACTTCTCTACTGTTTTCACCAACCTTCGTAAGACTGACCTGAATAACTTAGAGTCATGATACAACAAGATAGCTAAGTTGGTAGCCAATAAACCCTTTAAAACACATCACAGCTCCATTCTTCAACAGCTCAAATGGCTAGAACTGCCCGATCTCTTATCACAAAACCAACTTACGTTTGCTCACAAATTCATTTATAACCCCGTAACTGCCTGCTCTCTCAAAGCTGTTATAACCCAACTCTACCTGTAGAACACTTAGATCACCAACAAACTTATGCTAAAAGTTACCCATTCTCACAACTAATATGGTGATTGGTGATTCCCTCTACTCCTACAAAATAGCTAAGGATTGGAACTCTCTTCCTCAACACATCCAGGCTAACCCAAACCTGTCCTCTTTTAAAAAAGCCTTAAAGGAGCATCTCAATAGTCACTGGTTCTGCAACTGTATAACTCCTGGCTAATTCCACTTCCTTTTTCTTCTTCACTAACACCTTATTATAACCTTTATCTTACTTTTTAATAAATAAGGGGTTTACCACCTCGCTCTGACAAAAAAATCCAGGTTACATTTTGACATTATCTGAATGGTCTTTGTATGTTGTTTGCACTTTGCTCTCTTTCTAACTGTACATACTGTTAAATTGTTGAATTGTATTCATTTTCTTTTATGCCATTATATTATACTGATCATGTGAATGTGTTAAAATGCATTGTTAATTTATATATATATATAATCTAATAACTGTCATTATTTTTTGTTCACTGTACCAGAGATTGTCTCCCCGAGTCTCTACTGAAAATGGCCTACTAGCCCAGTCGGACACTACCTGGTTAACAATTGCAAATAAAACAAATAAATAAGTATAAAGAACTGTAGTTTGTTGCATTTATGAAATTATAGAACTGCAAAAAGAAGATTATTGACTTTTCAGATAATTATATCAGCTCTTTGTTTAATTCTTAATTTGTGTATTGCAACTGTGATAAGCTAACAATAATACCTTCCAGGGTGGACATTATATTATATGTATTTCTTGCTATTTTTACTTGTTATAACAAAGGAAAACACCAAACTCCTTTGAACAGAAGAAAAAAATGGCATGTGTAGGCTTACTTTGAAATAAAACAAAGAACTATGCAGACTTGTTTGAGTTCTTCCCTTATTTGTGGAAAATTAATAAAATAAAAAGTAGCCCACTTTGCAATAAATAAAAAAATATATAGCTGCAGCCTAATAGCTTTAAAAAGAGTAAACATAAAACAGGCCTGCTTGTATTTAATTATGACTTAAGCACATTTCAGTGTGCCATCATCCTATTCTGTTTTTTTCCCTTAGCCATGTACAGCAATCAACCATCAAGCCTGAACATAAAACACAACTACATCAGCTCAGGGTCCAAAATAAATACTTTTTTGCAAACTACTAGCCTATTAAATGATAGTATTCTCACCTGCTTAATGTGATTTCTGTTTCTGAACAACACTGCAGAGTTTCTCTATATCAGGGCTGTAAAATGTAACGTTGATCTTCACATGGGACTGCAGGCTATCATCCATGAGGTGCTAGTGATATTTGCATTTTATGTAGTTCATGCTTGAGAAAACCTGCTGGCATAAGCATGTGGATCCAGAGATGGACAGGACTCCAAATGCATACATCTTCATGTTCATATAAGTGTCAGGAATGGCATTCCATGTTTCAAACACAGGCTTTTCAGGTTTGGGGAGGTTTTCAATATTGCTCCATTTGTGCTTCTGAGCAAGAATGGCCTTCTGACAGGAAACATCTTCAAGATCAGCTGTCAGGCTTTTGAACTTCGACATCCTTAAGTCTTTTTCACCTATGTCAGCCAGTTTAATTTCAAGGTCAGGTTGACGTACTCCTGTAAATGAGGACAAGTTCAGCAGGGATGGGTCAGTGTCCAGGGGTATGTGCTTCCTTTTCCCTGAAGACTTTTGTTCAGCATGTTGAGGCACAGTGTTATATCCACCATGCAGTACAGCTTTTCCAGCCAATCTGGATGTTCCATTTCAGGACAGACAAGTCCCTTGCTTTCGAGGAAAGTTTTCATGTGTTCCAGACATGCAGCGAGCCGTTTCAGCACCTCTCCCTTGGACAGCAATTGGACTTTGTTGTGCAGCAGGAGATCTGAATATGTGCTGTCAACTTCATCTAACAATGAACAGAACTGTCAGTGGTTTAACTCTTTTGCCATTACTTTGTTCGCTATTTGAATGACAAGGTTCATCACCTCCATGCATTCAGAAGGAAATGTTTGAGCGCACAGTACTTCTTGGTGCAAAATGCGGTGAAATCTCAGCAGCTTTCAATCCAGTGACTTCCACAGTAAAGTCACAAACCCTTTCTGTGCTCCTCTCATATTAGATGCCCCATAAGTAGCCACTGACACTGCGTGGGTGGTGTTTATTTCTTTGGCTTTTAAACAATTTACCACAGCATCACACATGCCCTCTCCCCCTCTGTGTGGTCTTTTAGCAGTATTATCTCAATGATTTCTTCCTGCAACCCATCAGAGTTCTCATACCTGGATAACAATGCTGTCTGCTCAATATTGTTTACATCTTTTGACTCATCACAGGCGATTGAGTATGCTGGAGCTGAATTAATGAATTAATGTCCTCAATTTTTTGACTGGTGGTGTTTGCTGCCATCTTGATGGTCATGTCCTTGACAGTCTTGGCAGAGAGAGGCATATCTCTAATTTTCTGAACAATTTCACGTTTGTTTTTAAAGTCTGAGAATAGATGCTCTGATATTTTAATGAATGGTTCTTTCATGTATTCTCCATCTGTGAATGGCTTTACACACCTTATTATCTCCTGAGTTGCCACAAAACTAGCAGCAGTACTTGAGTTCATAGACTTGATCTACTTCTTGAAAGTATATTTGCTCTGATCAGCTTTCAACAGCAGTTCCGAAATCGCTCTTTTTCATTCATCTCTAGCTTGATACTTTTCAGCAAATGCTGTGTGTTTGTTCTGGAAATGTCTTTCAACATTACATTTTTTGTTGTTTGCTAATTTCTTGCCACATATCAAGCATACAGGTAAGCAGTTGGCAGTGAAAGAAAATGAATCTGTCCAGGCAGAATTAAACTATCAATTTTCAACTGAGACTTTTTTGGGGGGATTTATCCATAGTTAGCTTACAGGGGGTAGAAATCTCACAATTAGCCACCTACAGGTGTAAGGGAAAGGCTGTGGGCTTTAGATATTGTAGGATGTGACACATATTTTGGTTGACAAAATATTAAAACACTTTTTTTTATTTTAATGTGACAGTAGTACCTCAATCTCCAAAAAAAAAAGAGATGCTCACTTTGAAAGAAAAAAATAAAAATAAAAATAGCCATTATTTATTTCCATATTATTACTTTTTTCAAAGCTACAGAGAGTCATGTCAGAGAGGTGGAAGAGCCACATGCAGCTACAGAGCTGTGGGTTACCTACCCCTGCTCTAACTGAGCTATCTCTATATAACATATGTAGGCTGTCACAGATTTGCTGAAAAACAAGAACAAAAAAACACCTTTTACATAGCAAAATGTTTTACTGAAAATACTTGTTTTCTTTAAGAACATGCTCAGTCCCTTATACTACATATTTTGTTTGTAATATAACCATTTACAATATGGTCAATGGGATACATTTATGATAAATTCAGTTTTAATGTAAAATATATTAATGTTGTAACAACAATGGGATCTGAGTACTGCACCTCAAGTGTTGTAACTCTAACTCAATATGCCTTGGCTTATCTGACATCCTTGGAACCACTGTAGCCTGAATTACAGCATGTCTTAGTAAATGGAGGGATTTCTTTGGCAATATATGTTTTTGGGGTCAGTTACAAAGATTATTCCCAGGGTAGCAATAACCTCTTCCACATATTGTGGGCCAGTATTATGGCAAAGTCCATCCTTTACATCCACTGATTTCTGTAGACATATCAGAATGTTGCTAAAATACATTTATATGCATTCAGAAAACTGTCTCAATGCTTTCAAACTCTTGGCTTTTCCCAATCTTTTCTCTGTTGGGATCAAGCACCAAGTCCCTTAAAATCTTCCCTCACATGGAAAGAAGACAACTTCCTAGATGTGCCATCCTTAGTCATGATCATTCACTTAATTAGTCATAACCTATTATTATTATTATTATTATTATTATCACAGTTAGACGTTGCCCGTTCGATTCTCAGTTAGAGCGTCTTCTGTGTAGCGACGTGCGTGAATGGGCGTTCCTTCGTTGAAGGTTGTACGTTAGGCCCGGCAAGCCAGTATGTAAAAATCTACTGCCAATCATTAGCGGACCGGAGTTCCGCTGTGGCGACCCCTAACCGGGAAAAGCTGAAAGACACAAACAAACAAACTTAGTCGTACTCTACTCACTGCCACACTGGATGGACCATCTGTCTGTATACTACCTGGCCAGCCTCTGGGTACTGTGAGTGCACTGAGATTCTTATTTATGCTACTTGCCCTATCCTACGCTATGTAGAGACTTTCCAAAAACAACCTTTGGATGTAGCATTTTGTACAAAAAATACATACTTGTTAACCTGTTTCTCTGTCCCACCTACATCATTCTGCCTGAGTCCATTCTGCTACTTCTTTCTGTAGACTTCACTCATACTTCTCAACTGTTCAGATTTTCACGAATGTCTGGAATTTGCCTCTTACTTTGGTCTACATAAAATTTGTGGTTTTCCTGGCAAATCACTTCAGAACTGAAGTCACTAAATAATGACAAATTTTAGTTTCAGGTTCCATGTCCTTCAGAAAAACAAATGCTTATGCAAAACCTCTTTTTCTATTAATTTTCTATGTTTATTAGAGCAACGTTTACATTTCTTCCCGATTTTGGCCCTTTGTCCCCCACATTATTTTTGGCTTTAACCAGAATTTGTATGCTAAGAGCTTGAGAGGTATGACTTTACCTCTTGTGATTTTTGTGTAGTTTCCTACCCAGATGTTTTCTGTTACTACTTTCTAGAGACTTCATGTAGAAAATTAGAGGAAACATTCTGTGCTGGACAGAATATTCACAAACTGGTAATAAAAACAGTGTAGCTGCTGTAAAATCTTTTGTCTGTAAAGTAGATTTTCTGCACATGCTAGCAGCACATTGCTAGTGTTCCTCCTTAACATTAAAATCTCTTTTATTCCTGCAATAGCTAACATCAGTACTCATTTAGGTCTGTCCCTGTTCTAAGTGATTAGTGTTCACTACCTCAAAAACATTTCTAAGAGAACTGGTGTACATGACTGCAATGTTCATTCTACTTCCTCATTATTTGAGATAACTAATATTTAGGATGAAATTGCAGTCAGAAGCTTACTGACACTTTATATTTATGGTCAAGGTATCAGATACATTTAAATATATTCAGGTACTCTTTTGAGACTGTATCGATCATAGAAACGTGGATAAAACCTAATACCCAGGATGAGAAAAATCACTCCATCCCAGTTATAGAATCATCGTTGCAATCATTCACCAAAGCAAGCAGGAGCTATAGATATCCTATAACAAAGCCACTTACAGCTATTTCCCTATAGTAACCCTTACTGACCATGGATAAAGCAAAGTCCTGTCCTTTCTTGGCATTAATGCACAGAACAGTATAGGTATCTACATTTATTTATTTTTTTAACATTTGTTTAGCAGGAAAGTCCAACTTGGAATGAGCCAATTTTCAGCAGAGGCCCAGGGATAAATGATTCAGAAACATGATTTTGTAATGTGGGATGAAACCCACACAAATGCAGGGTGGACAGGCAGACTCCACACAGAAGGTACCCCAGCTAAGAATCAAACCAGATAACCTCTTACTGTGAGATGACAATGTTAACCTCTGCACCACTGCACCATCTGTTCATGCTTCTATTATTAGTACTACTAACACTCCAAAAATATTATCTCATGGATCTCAACCAAAATAAAACAAGAATATATAATTCTGGGGGACCATAACATTTACTGGTCCACCTCATCATCTAATACCCATGAGATACCTATTTGGATGTAGTCAATTGATTAAAGAATTGAGCAAATATGACAAAAATTCCAAAAATGGCAAGTATCCTAGCCTGCATATTGCCCAACAATCTATAGAAAAATATTGGAAATAGGAATCCTTCCTGAAATCCTAAGTGACCATCATCCTACCTATGTAATCAGACACTATCATATATCTCTCATCAATGTATATTTCAACAAAGTGAGGAATCTAAGTTTAAAACAGAAATCTTTATTGCTACCCTAAAGCATTGTAATTCAGTACCCCTGAAAACCTTACCTCCAGATGAAGCAGTGAAATACTGTAACATCACTGCCCCCCTGCACAAAAATAGAGAAAAAGATAAAGTTGCCCTGTGGCTAACTTGTAAAACTGACTATCTAATGAGAAAAAGAAACAACCTGGAATAAATGCCATAAATACAAAACCCACACTAACTATCAAAACTACAGCTAACTAAAAAAACACCTCTAAGGCCCAAGTACTCTCAGATAAATAAATAGATAAATAAACAAAAATATGACATACTTCAAGAAACCCAGCTTAGAAACCTAAGGAATTCTGGGCCACTGTAAAGTAAATTTTACAACTAGGCAGAAAGGCACCAACAAAGCCTGCACCTACCAAATCAAACCTTATTATTCTCTGTATATTTAGCTTATCACTTCATAGCTTTCAGAGCTGCTATAAACTCCCTGCCCCAACAATGGGAATGTAGTCCTTCAACCATACCTACTAACTTACCTATGGGCACATGTACCTTTTCTCTCAATCCTGTTTCCACGACCACCATCAAAAGCTATGCAAATGGGGCAGAGCCTGATTGGCTAACTGAAAGCAGCAGTATTTTAGAGCTCCATATAACTAGTTAAATAAGACAGGAAAAAATATTCTTTTTTTTTCTTCAAAGTACAAAATCTTATAGATAACGGACTCATTTACATAATTAGAAAGTTTGGTGAAGTTTTACAAGTAATTTCCTGTCAAAAAGCTTGGAGATATATTCACTTGTTAAAATGAGAAACTCAAAGAATTCTCACCAGGATACTGCCTTAAAGAAGGAACTACAACATATGGCATCTACCCTGCAGGAGTTGTCTTTGAAGATGGATGATTTTGAAGAGAACCTGGAAAATCTTAAAAGAAGCAGTCGCAAACAGGCTGACAACGCAGACAAGGATAACAGGAATAGAGGCTTCTCTAAATGACTTAGAAAGCAGACTTAAGGAAGAGGAAACACAGAAAGAACTGCTTCTTAAACAAAACACTTGGTTGGTTAATAAACTAGATGACTTGGAAAATAGGGAGAGGAGAAATAACATCAGGATTTTCGGATTACCTGAAAACACAGAAGATGAAGATATTATTTCCTTTTTATCAAGCAGGGCAGAAGCCATCGAAAGGGAATGCTCACTGTCTATGCCATAGAAATTAGGGTGCCAAAAGAGATGGCAGGGCAGACATTATTCATCCAGCAGGTGAGAGGGACCCCAACTGTTTAAAAAAGAAATTTCGGAAATGTACCCACAATATAATAAAATAATGGAGAGACACAAGTTTCATTCGAAATCAGAGACAAGGTGAGACTATTGAGTCTTTTATTAGTGATTTAAAGATTAAAGCCAAAAGTTGTCATTTTGGAGATTTAACAGATGAGTTAATCTGTGACAGGATTGTTTGTGGCATAAATAATGACAGTATAAGGAAGGCCCTTTACTACGTGACAGTGACTTGACCCTTTCCAAAGCCATTTCTATCTGTCGTGTTTATAGAAATGACTGAGGAGAATACTAGAGCTCTTGTCAAACAGCCGGCCATAGCGGTGGATGCACTGCAGCCAGGCTCCACCAGATGGCATCCCCAGGAAAAATTATAGCCTGTAAGTGGGCGGGATGTAAAACTGCGTCAGGAACTGCAACAATTGTGGAGGCAACCACGCTGCAGCTTAAGACAAATGTCGTTTGGCCAGCAATGCCACAAATGTCAAAAATGGAAGTCCACTACAAAAAATGTTGCAGATCCAAGCCTCAACATGAACATTCTAAAAGGAAAAGTTTTGTTGTTATCACCATAACACACAACCGTGCATCAGCTAGAGCTGGAGCCTCCGGACATCAACACTGATGACATGTTCTATGTAGATGGTGTCGAGCCCATTGCAGTTGTGGACAGTAATGGACAATGTAAATATACCCAAGTAGAGGACCAGGATGAAGGATTTGTCACCCTATGTATGAGATAAGCCTATTAAAATAAAAAATACACGGGGGCAAAATGTAATGTGATGGCAAAAAGCACTTTTCTCCAGCTGTATGAGGACAGATTTTGACATGCAATAAAACAATAAAACCTAGTGGCCTATAGGCAGCAAGATCGAAACAGCCGGTTCTGCTACACTTTCTCTGTCACTGGATGGACTAACAACACTTACTACCGTTCTTCCTTGTGGATCGTGATGTTGTGCCACTGCTGGGGTTTGGTAGCATGTGTACGTCTAGGACTTGTTACACTGAGCCCTCATGTCCACCAGGTCAGTACAGAGCCTGACATTGATTTTACAAAAATGTCTGTGAACAGTATATGATGATGATGTGTTCAGCGACGAGCTTGAGAACTTCCAATAATATATTCCATGACTCTAGATCCTGAGGTGCAGCCCATCATCCGACCAGCGCACCACATTCCTATAACTATGAAGCCCGAAGTTAAGTCAGAACTTGATAACATGGCCGAGGTCATTACAGCGGTCTCTGAGCCACAGACTGGGTTTCATCAATGGTGGTAGCACACAAGAAAGACAAAGAGGAGACAAGGCTGTGCGATAATCCTAAGAAGACTTAAACACGGCTTTAAAGAGACCCCATTACCCAATGAGCAGTGTTGAGAAGTTGCCACCCAAATGGCAGATGCGACTCTGTTCTCAGTGCTTGATGCGAAGAACTCGTTTGGCAGATAAAAGCTCGACCATAAGTCATCAATGCTAACTACATTTAGCACACCCTTTGAACGCTACAGGTTTCTACACATGCCTTTTATCAATTCAGCAAGTGAGGTTTTCCAGCCAATGGGAGCAACTATTACGCTGGCTACCCTTGTGCCATAAGTTGTTGACATCATTGTGGAGGTCATTGATGCTTCAGAACCACCGAACCTAAAGAAGGTACTTGACCGCCACGAGGATCAGACTCCAACTAAGCCCCCACAAATGTAAGTTCCGTCTGGATCAAGTTTGTGGGACACATGTTCAAAGAAGGTCTCAGGGGCTGACCCCACAAAGCAAGCTATCACAAATATGCCAGTTCCCCAAAATTCCCTGGCTGTACAGCATTTTCCTTGGTATGGTAAATTACCTGGGAAAATTTATCCCAAATCTCAGCAGCACAGCACCGGCTCAGGCACCTAATACACAAGGATACCGTCTGGTGTTGGCTCCACAACATCAACAAGCATTCGAACACCTCAAATCATGCTCTAGCCAGCTCACCAGTCCCTATCGTATTTTTGATGCAAGAAGACAGTGACATTAACCTGTGATGCTTCAACGTTCGGACTGGGTGCTGCATGCCTACAAAGTGGTAAGCCAGTAGCATCATCTCGTATGCTCACCGATACCGAGACATGCTACGCACAAATCGAGAAAAGAATTGTTGTCAGTTGTGTTTAGCGTGTACCAAGTTTAGAGACTACATATACGTAAAACCCATGGTAGTTGAAACAGACCATCAGCCCTTGTTACAATCCTAAAAGCCAATCCACACCCTAGCCTTCGCCTACAGAGGATGTTACTGCAATTACAAGCTTATGACCTAACACTTGTTTACAAGAGGGTAAGCACATGTACCTTGGATACTCTGTCACGAGCCCCAAGCAACAATGTGTCCCAAACTCCAAAGTGCAAATAACAACTTCAAAGGTGATGCCCTGTCCAGCTACATCCTCTGCAGCCAGGCTGGAGGAGCTTCTGAGGCCCACACGGCAGGGACCAGGTCCTGCAAACTCTAAGCACAGTGATTCAGAATGGCTGGCCCAACAAAGACTGCCAGGTTCTTCTGTGCGTCCATTCTTCTGCAAGAGAAGAGTTGATAGTGGAGGCAGCGTTGTCATTAAAGGTCACAGGACGGTCATGACTCTAACAAGAATATATTAATATTATGCACAGAGGTCACCCAGGCTTAAAGCCACAAAGCGCAGAGCAAGGGCACTGTATTTTGGCCAGCAATGAACAAAGACATCGAAGAGAGCTGCTCTCCTGCTCTGTATGTAACAGTACCCGACCACACCAACAGAAGGAACCTCTACAACTACATCCGGTTCCTGCCCTGCCTTGGTCTCACGGCCATGCATATGTTAGAATGGCATGGACAACAATACATGGTGCTGAGTGGAAGCTCCTATTCAGGGTGGTTTGAAATTGATCTTCTCCGGGACACATCTTCAGCGGTGATCACAAAACTGAAAAGACACTTCTCCGTCCGGATTACCTCATACCCTGATTTTGACAATGTAAGACAATACAGTCAGCTGCTTTTTAAAGTGTTTGCCCAGCGGTGGGACTTTGTCCACATAACCAGCGGCCCAAGAGTACCCCCAGTCCAGCGGATTGGCTGAAAGAGCTGTCCGCGGTGCCAAGCTACTGATGGAAATGTCTCACAGAGACCAGGACGTTTTTCTCAACCTACTGAACATCAGAAATGTCAGCGTGTTAAAGCTGGGATCACCCATGAATGTCTAATGTCCAGGCAGACTCGCTCAACTTTTCCTGTCAGCACCGTCTGCTGGAACCCGCAAAGGACGTGGAACAGGTCAATGTGCAACAAAGAAAAGGCTCATTCAGAAGCAGTACTACGACTCAACAAGCCACCCATTATCACCACTCCAGAGAGGGTCAAGTGGTCAGGTTGCAGGCAATTGGGGAAGCCTGGGCTTAAGGGACCGACATACGGGCACAGTGAAGGAGGTATGCGGTGAGCCACGCCATCATGCGTCATCAAATCTAATGGTGGCATCTACAGGAGGAAATCAAGCCACATCCTACCCATTGAACCACCACCACCTCGACAGATCGATCCTGCCAATGGTTGTTCCCATCCAGCTGACCCTGCCACACCGGACACTCCTTCCCTCGCTCCACGGCCCCTGAAGGGACTTCAACCAATGCCTGTGCATACTCAGCATTCCAGTGTGCAGCAAGTTCCTGTAGCTTGCTCTCCCACCAAGAAGACACACAGTGATACCCCCTATGTGACACATTCAGGTCGCATTTGTAAGCCTAACCCCAAATACTGTTCTTAAGAGAAAAAAAAAAAAAAAAAAGGGGGATGTGATGTATTAATGCATTGTGTTTTGGTTCTTACTTATCTAGTATTCAGTTGCCATATTAGATAGCCAGTGGTGAAAGCTGAACGTTTTGTTCCATACCGTCTGTTTTACTAGCTCATCATTCATTATTAAGTTTGAGTCATTGTGGTTCAACTTTGCAATACACAGCATGAGTTGGTTTTCATACAAAGGAGTAACTAAAAGGAGAGGATGTAGATCAGTTGGTTTAATGATCTGGTTATGCTATGTATGTGTTGGTTATTATAGCAACTGCAGGTGGGCGTGTTCTACTCACTGCAGTTAACACAGCGTTGTAACATTCCAGTGGCAGTTAATAAAGAAGCTGTTAAACTGAAAACAGGTCTCCTCGCTCATTTCAACAGTTGCCCTGTGGCTAACTTGTAAAACTGACTATCTAATGAGAAAAAGAAACAACCTGGAATAAATGTCATAAATACAAAACCCACAGTAACTATCAAACTTACAGCTAACTAAAAAACACCTCTAAGGCCCAAGTACTCTCAGATAAATAAATAGATAAATAAACAAAAATATGACATACTTCAAGAAACCCAGCTTAGAAACCTAAGGAATTCTGGGCCACTGTAAAGTAAATTTTGCAACTAGGCAGAAAGGCACCAACAAAACCTGCACCTACCAAATCAAACCTTATTATTCTCTGTATATTTAGCTTATCACTTCATAGCTTTCAGAGCTGCTATAAACTCCCTGCCCCAACAATGGGAATGTAGTCCTTCAACCATACCTACTAACTTACCTATGGGCACATGTACCTTTTCTCTCAATCCTGTTTCCACGACCACCATCAAAAGCTATGCAAATGGGGTGGAGCCTGACTGGCTAACTGAAAGCAGCAGTATTTTAGAGCTCCATATAACTAGTTAAATAAGACAGGAAAAATGTTCTTTTTTTTTCTTCAAAGTACAAATTCTTATATATAAAGGACTAATTTACATAATTAGAAAGTTTGGTGAAGTTTTACAAGTAATTTTCTGTCAAAAAAGCTTGGAGATACATTCACTTGTTAAAATGAGAAACTCAAAGAATTCTCACCAGGATGCTGCCTTAACGAAGGAACTACAACATATGACATCTACCCTGCAGGACTTGTCTTTGAAGATGGATGATTTTGAAGAGAACCTGGAAAATCTTAAAAGAAGCAGTCACAAACAGGCTGACACCCTCAAGGAAATGCTACAACAACACCAGACAAGGATAACAGGAATAGAGGTTTCTCTAAATTACTTAGAAAGCAGACTTAAGGAAGAGGAAACACAGAAAGAACTGCTTCTTAAACAAAACACTTGGTTGGTTAATAAACTAGATGACTTGGAAAATAGGGAGAGGAGAAATAACATCAGGATTTTCGGATTACCTGAAAACACAGAAGATGAAGATATTATTTCCTTTTTATCAAGCTGGATCCCTGGCTTTTTAAATTTAAACGAAGGACTTTCCTTTGGCATTGAAAGGGCACACAGAGCTCTTGAGAAACCTGCCCCAACTCAAACTCTCCTCCTAGGTCAATAATTATCAAATTTATTTCATACTTGAACAAGGAACTGATTTTAAGATCTGCTTGGAGGAAGGCACCTCTAAAATATAAACAGAGCCTGATAAGATTTGATGACGACTATTCATCTAGAATAATCACTGAACCCACAGACATTGCCAACATACTGGCAGACAGGTTCAGTGCAAATTTCTCCCCTCCCTCCCCCCCAAAAGGAGAAATATCTATCCCACCAGAGTCTAGCCTCCCAAACATCTCAGATGCCCAGGTGAGAGCTGCTCTCTCTAAAGCAAAAAACACAGCATCAATGGGACTGGACGGTGTCCCCGGCTGTGTGCTACACAAACTCAATGAGGAACTAAACCCACACATAAGGCTGCTGTTTAATCTTAGCCTTACTACAGGATACGTACCCAAAGAATGGTGTACGGCAACTGTGGTCCCACTCCACAAAGCGGTGCTTCTACAGACCTGGAAATTACCGCCCCATAAGCAACCTTGTCTGCAAAGCTATGGAGAGGATCATAATGGAACTCATAAATAAAGACATTGGGGACCTACAGACACTGGATCCTACCCAATTTGGCTTTGTCAAGGGCAGATCCTGCCTCTTGAACTTGGTTGACTTTTCGAAACAGTCACTAAGGCCATTGATGAGGTAAGGCAGTTCACACAGCCTACCTGACCTATGGCAACACAATACCCCACTCGGGCATCATAGAAAAGCTCACCAGCTTAGATGTAAACCCATATGTCACAAGATGGGTTGCAAACTGGCTCAAGGACAGAGCACTCAGGGTTAGAGTTGCTGGTGCCATGTCAGACTCTAAGCCGGTCACGATTGTCCACAGGTCTCAGTCCTGGGCCCCCCTCTTGTTCGGCATTTATTTTTCTGAAGTGCAGGCAAACATAGGGGGATTGTGGCTGACAAAATTTGCAGATGACTGCAAACTGGGCACCATAATTGACACTCCATCAGACACAGACATCCTCCAGGATGTCTCATAGAAATGGATAACTGGTGCCAGAGCCATGGCCTTAAGCTAAATGCCAAAAAATGTATAGTCATACCCTTTGGGAAAAACAAATGTAACCCCTAATTACCACATGGTGGTAATCCATTAAACACAGAAGAAGTTATCAGGGACCTGAGGACCCATTTGACAGTAACCTCTCTTTGACACTCACATTGCCAAAGTGGTTAGGAAGACCTTCTACATTGCCCACCTGATCATGAAGGGATTCACATCCAGATCAGGAGAGGTCACTGTACCCCTGTACTCTTCACTTATCAGACCAATGATTGAGTACAACACCCCATTCAGAATGTACCTTACCTGACACCTGCAGCAGTTGGAAAGACCCCAAAAGTTCCTCACCAAAAGGATAAAGGGGCTCAAACATATGTCATATGATGCCCGACTGAAGAAACTCCAGCTCTATTCAGTCACATACCGTCTGCTCAGAGGTAATCTGTGCCTGACATACAAGGCCGTGTCCAACCCGGAATTAATGGACATGCTCCACCTCAAAAAATCCAAATCCACCAGAGCCACGAGAGCAAGAGACTTAAACCTCAACACGGATATAAATAGGACATGCTGGAGGGACAGATTCATCACCCAGAGACTCCCTACACTATGGAACAGAATCCCAGTCCATGTGAGGCAGAGCCCCTCACTGACTCTGTTCAAGAGAAATCTTGACGAGTGGATGGGAGATCGTAGGTTTACCCCGGGAATCATCTCTGTGTCACTGCTGGACAGAGGCACAGCAAACTAATGGATATAGTAGTCTCATCCTAAGGGGTGGTGAAAGCCACACACACTCTGGCTAGGCTTATAAATGCCCTAGGGCAGATAGCCTAGTATGAACCTATGAACCTATGAATCTATGAAAGGAAAAAAGTGTGGCAAATGATAACATTTCTGAAACAAAATAACATCAAGGCACAACTTTCATATCCAGCTAAGATAAGAATACTGTATGCCAACGAGATGATGACTTTTATTGACTTACAGAAAGCCTCTTCATTTATTAAAACTAATAATGTGATTACTTTACCAGAAGATATGGATTGGATGTCACCTTCTCTCAAGAGAACAATAGAAACAAATGTCTGGACAGATGTCAAAAAGAAGAAGCAAAAGACTGATACAGTTACAGCCAAATCTCTCAAAGCATCTACTATGATATGAATTGTTTTAGCATTACTTTAAAGGACCAATTTTACTGCTTGGAATTTTAAAACAAAGGTAACTAACTACTGGAATCTTTATCTATATTTTTTGAAAATAGATGACAAATGAGAGTTTTCACATTACTTCAGGTATGTAAAACAGGGTACTTTTCTTTCACAGAAGGAGGGTTATATAGCACATAAAATAGTTATACTGTAAATCAACATACATAGTATATGTGTATTGTCTCTTAATTTTCTCTTTTCTTTCTCTCTTCTCTCTTTTCTCATTATTTATTTTAACTGCATCGTCTCCCTTTCTAAATTCTCTCCTATTTACTATACTAATATAGTCTGTATATATTTAAAAACTCACTATCTATACATAGATAAATAATAGTCTAAAATAATCTAGTTTTAAGGTAGACTAATTGGAATAGTGAACTTAATTAATTATTACAATATTTATTAGATTAATGGGTACTTTCGTATTATTGCAACCACATTTTCATGGTTGTAATAATTGCTCTTGTTTCACTCAAATAATCTCTCTTAAGTTGAAAAGGGTCAACAAAACTGTTAAGAAGTCTTCTGGGATATTGGTGATGGGCTTGGAAGAGGAATAAGAATGAAATAAGGAAGTGGGTAGCGTGTTTTACTGATGTCAGGCAATGAATACAGTGCTCACAATTGTGACTGCTGCTTCTGACGCTTCTTAATGCCTAAGAGAGAATATCAATGACCTACATGCACCTCTGACATTTTCATAAATGCTGGTTTAAAAGGACTTTGAAAAAAATGCCACCCTCATCATAAGTGTGGAGGAACAAAATACCTGTTACTTGCACAGGTTAACACTCTTAAAACAGGGCACGCCTCTTTGGTCTGTGTGGATTTTATAAAGTGTATTCACGCTCAAGAGATTGCATACCAACCCCAGAATAAGCTGTTCACATAATCCACCTTCCCCTTTAGAAAAGCATCAGTTACTGCAACTTTGACATTGAAAGGGATATTTTCAATCGTGTTCACAACTTGTCAGAAATAAATGAAATAAATAGTTTACTAAAAGCATGATTCCTATGTCTGCTTTTTATTCCCAGATTCGTTCCTCACAGTGCAAACATTCCTTCCATTAGTAAGACAGCAGCCATGTTAATTCAAATGTGCGTGTATAATGCATGCAAAGCAAGAAGCGTAATTGTTCAGTAATTTGTCAGTGTTAAGGTAATACAAACATATTCCTTAGCAGTAAGAGTTATCAAAACACTTTGTAGTGTTTCCTGCACTCGTTTCCTTTCTAGTATGCAAATTTCGCAACCGCAAAAATGTGGTTGCGATAATACTCAAGTACCGATTAATGATAGTCACTGTTACTTTTATTGGTATTGGGGAAATGTTCGTGATTAACTCTGAAATGTTCCATTCATGCACATATGTTCTTTGAATTCTTTCCTTTTAGTATTAACAAATACATTACAAAAAAAAAAAAAAGGAGGGAAAAATGTACTGTTGGTTAAGAGAAGTGAAGCTTTCTTCACATTCTATTTGCATTGCCATAGCAACAGTAAACAATTGCTACAGTTTCTAAGGACACTGAATCTGTGAAGTGCATTTAGCCTCCCAGATAACAAATAATAAGAAAAAGTAATGTTGTTTAGTTATTAAAATGAAAAACAACCTAAACAAGGTAAAATGAATACATAATAGGATTATTTGTAAATATTTTATGATTTATCCTCACAGGATTACATATTCCTGCAAACACAACTGAAATGTTCCCAAACTACATGTGCACTGAAATGTAGCTGCTTGATTAAAAAGTATTACTCACTTTAACATGCTGATTTCACAAGCTGTCTGCACTGTAAAGGTTGCATTTTATATGTTACTTGAAATTGTCAGTCTCTAGAGCACATGAAAAGATGCATATTACTTTTTGCAACATGTTATCTTTGCAGTTACCTCACACTCTGTACAAACTCACTTGGTAACAGATTCATTTAAAATATCAATTTAAATATTAAATATACCCTGGGAATGCTATTGACATTTTGACAAAATATAATCTGAACTGTAAAATGAATGACTTGAAAGAAGTGAAATAATGCATAGATTTCAAAGACAGTTCTTGACACTTCAGTTGTTTTCTTTCGGCTTTTCCTGGTTAGGGTTCATCACAGCGGAACTCCAGTCCGCTAATGATTGGCAGTCGATTTTTATGGTGCCAAGGTGCTAGCACGACGCACAACCTTCAACGGAGGCACTCCCATTCACGCATGTCTTTTGAATGCTATTCGACCATGGGGAGGACATGCAGTAAAAGTAAAAATATATATTTACAAGGAAGTATTGAAATGTTTTAGTCTTCCAGTTAAAATAGCTTACTATCAACATTTTGTGATATCAAAAAGTTTGAAGAGCTAGGAAATTACTATTCTTTGTCTTTATAATGATTATTAGACCGATGCTAGACTCTGCTTAGTTTAATGAATTGTGACATATGTTTATGAGGAAAGGTGGACTCAATTATTCACATTGGGCTACACATTTCTGGAAACTCAACTGAAATGTCTCTAAATTACTTGTGAATTTAAATGAAACTGCCTGCTTAATAAGCATAATTTACTTTAACAACCTGACTCCATAAGCTACCTGCTCTATATATGCTGCATTATATATGCCACTTGCATATGAGTCTCTAGAGCACACGAAAAAATACATATTATTTTTGTAACATGCTATATTTGCACTAACCATACATTCTAAACTAACTCAACTGGCAACTGATAAGTTATTTATTTGAAACATCAGTCTAAATATTAATTGTGCCCTTGAAATATTGTTGCCGTTTTGACAAAATAAAAACCTGATTTGAAAAAGGAATGATTTGAAGAAGTGAAGTATTGTACAGATTTCAAAGACAGCTATTGACACTACAATATAATTAGAAATGTATACATGCAATGAAAAATTGAAATGCTTTATACTTTTAGTTAAAATAGCTTATTGTTAACTTTTTGCTTTATCAGAAAATTTAAAGAGCTAGGAAATTATTTCTAATTTGTCTTTATAATGTTTACTTAAGTGATGTTAGTTACTGACTTGTTTAATGGATTGCTAGTCATGTACAAGATGGACTACTGAATGTTATTTCTGTTTATCTATGTTTGCTGAATTTATTTTATTAGTACTGATTTAAAACAAGGGAAAGAAAGGGAAGGGAAATCTCTGTTTTTGGCCAAGGGAGGAGAGGCTTAAGAGTATTCTAACTGCCCCGAAAACTCTCTAAGATGCTCTAAATACTATTTGATTAATACTTACCTAACGTAAGTCTTGATAACCATACAGGTACCTTCACATTAATTCTAGACCTGATGTGATTACCCATTCTGGAAGCAGGAGGTGTCCTATGCAGGATGGGAATTGTCAGGGTGATCATAGTTCATTCTTAGACTCTGCTTTGTAAATCTATAAATATGTAAAAGCACTGCACACTAGAATGTAGGCTGCCTCTACTCTGAGTCAGGATACCACTGATAAGCCATGTGTTTTCATAAGTGTAAGTTGAGGTTGGTGAGCTGAAGAGTGGGAAAGTAAAGGAAGACAGTACACCTGCAGTAAATTCATATTTCATTGGTAATCACTCTTTGTCTCCTGTAGAGTCCTTTTAGTCAAATGATTTTAGTAATAATCTATTTGTTGCTTGCTTATTTAGTGTATGCTCCTCTGCTGCATTTAATTTATCCAAAATGACATATCTGACATGTTTGGGATCTCTTAAGGGTAACTAAATATTGGATATTTTCTAAGTCAACATAATTGTTTACACTACTAACATTCCATTCTGATATATAAAATACTATAGAACAATAATAGAATAATATAGAATTTCATATCTCTTTTAAGAACATTCTCCATATAATAATTTAACATATGGAGCTCAGTTGATATTGTCGGTTAAAGGTATGAGTGATAATCCAATAGATCTATCTTTATTTATTGGATTAGGAATGACTTTTCATTCCATATTTAATGAAATTCATATTTATTTGTATTTTGATACTTTCAAATTATGACTAGTATTAACAAATACATTACAAAAGAGGGAAAAATGTACTGTTGGTTAAAGAGAGTGAAGCTTTTTTCAGATTCTATGTGTTGCCATAGCAACAGTAAACAGTTGCTGCAGTTTCTAAGGACACTGTGAATCTGTGAAGTGCATTTAGCCTCACAGCAAATAAGAAAAAGTAATGTTTAGTTATTAAAATGAAAAACAACCTAAACAAGGTCAAATAAATAATAGGATTATTTGTAAATATGTTATTATTTATCCTCGCAGTATTACATATTCCTGGAAACACAACTGAAATGTTCCCAAACTACATGTGCACTGAAATGTAGTTGCTTGATTAAAAAAAATTACACTTTAACATGCTGATTTCACAAGCTGTCTGCACTGTACTGTAAAAGTTTTATATTTTACTTGAAATTGTCAGTCTCTAGAGCACATGAAAAGATAAATATTACTTTACTTTTTGCAACATGTTATCTTTTACCTCACACTCTGTACAAACTCACTTGGTAACAGATTCATTTAAAATAAAAATTTAAATATTAAATATACCCTACCCTTGAAATGCTATTGACATTTTGACAAAATATAATCTGAACTGAAAAATGAATGACTTGAATGCAGATTTCAAAGACAGTTCTTGACACTGTCCTGGTTAGGTTCATCACAGAATGTTAATGATTAGGATTTTATGGTGAAGGTGCTAGATATTCAAAGACAGTTCTTTTGAATATACATGCAGTAAAAGTAAAATATATATTCACAAGGAAGTATTGAAATGTTTTAGTCTTCCAGTTTCAATAGCTTACTAGTAACATTTTGTGATATATTAAGTTTGAAGAGCTAGGAAATTACTATTAGACAGATTTATAATGATTATTAGACCGATGTCAGACTCTGCTTAGTTTAATGAACTGTGACATATGTTTATGAGGAAAGGTGGACTCAGTTATTCACATTGGACTACACATTTCTGGAAACTCAACTGAAATGTCCCTAAATTACTTGTGAATTTAAATGAAACTGCCTGATTAATAAGCATAATTTACTTTAACAACCTGAATCCATAAGCTACCTGCTCTATATATGCTGCATTATATATGTCACTTGCATATAAGTCTCTAGAGCACACGAAAAAATACATATTATTTTTGTAACATGCTATATTTGCACTAACCAACTGGCAACTGATAACTCAACTGGCAACTGATAAGTTATTTATTTGAAACATCAGTCTAAATATTAATTGTGCCCTTGAAATATTGTTGCCGTTTTGACAAAACAAAACCTGATTTGAAAAAGGAATGATTTGAAGAAGTGAAGTATTGTACAGATTTCAAAGACAGCTATTGACACTACAATATAATTAGAAATGTATACATGCAATGAAAAATTGAAATGCTTTATACTTTTAGTTAAAATAGCTTATTGTTAACTTCATTCCATGTTTAGATGGGAAATTTAAAGAGCTAGGAAATTATTTCTAATTTGTCTTTATAATGTTTACTAAAGTGATGTTAGTCACTGACTTGTTTAATGGATTGCGAGTCATGTACAAGATGGACTACTGAATGTTATTTCTGTTTACCTATGTTTGCTGAATTTATTTTATTAGTACTGATTTAAAACAAGGGAAAGAAAGGGAAGGGAAATCTCTGTTTTTGGTCAAGGGAGGAGAGGCTTAAGAGTATTCTAACTGCCCCAAGAACTCTCTAAGATGCTCTAAATACTATTTGATTAATACTTACCTAAGGTAAGTCTTGATTACCATATAGGTACCTTCACATTCATTCTAGACCTGATGTGATTACCCATTCTGGAAGCAGGAGGTGCCCTATGCAGAATGGGAATTGTCAGGGTGATCATAGTTCATTCTTAGACTCTGCTTTGTAAATCTATAAATATGTAAAAGCACTGCACACTAGAATGTAGGCTGCCTCTACTCTGAGTCAGTATACCACTGATAAGCCATGTGTTTTCATAAGTGTAAGTTGAGGTTGGTGAGCTGAAGAGTGGGAAAGTAAAGAAAGACAGTACACCTGCAGTAAATTCATATTTCATTGGTAAATCACTCTTTGTCTCCTGTAGAGTCCTTTTAGTCAAATTATTTTAGTAATAATCTATTTGTTGTTTGCTTATTTAGTGTATGCTCCTCTGTTGCATTTAATTTATCCAAAATGACATATCTGATATGTTTGGGATCTCTTAAGGGTAACTAAATACTGGATATTTTCTAAGTTAACATAATTGTTTACTACACTAATTCCATCCCCTGATATATAATATACTATAGAACAATAATAATATAATATAGAATTTCATATCTCTTTAAGAAAATTCTCCATATAATAATTTAACATATGGAGCTCAGTTGATTGTGTTGGTTAAAGGTATGAGTGATAATCCAATAGATCTATCTATATCTATTTATAGGAATATGACTTTCATTCCATGTTTAATGGGAAATTCATTTTTATTTATTTGTGATACTTTCAAATTAATGTTTTATAGAAGTACTTTTTAAAGCCTGACCAGAATTTTACCCTACTTATATTTAGAAAAGAAAGAACATTAAATTACACTCCCAAGTTTATACACATAAAAATAACATCCAATGTTATCAGAGATAATAATACTACTACTATAATCAAAATAAAAAGAAGCAAAAAGTCTTCCAACAATAACTTGAAATGGATTTAACATTCTTATCATTAAATACTAATGGCTTAAATAATGCAAATAAAAGATCAAACTTACTAAAATATTTAAATCTAAATAAGGCACAAGTAGTATTTCTCCAGGAAATGCATTTTAAGACTAATAATAGCTTTATTTGGAACCCTAAGGACTATACAGTCTTAGCTCAATCCTCCTATAGAACAAAGACAAAGGAGTATCAATTCCCTGGAAGAAAAAACATAATCACTCCAAAAGTTATTTATAAATATGAAGACAAAGAAGGTCTACTAGCATTTGTTATAATTAAATTTAATAACAAAATATGAACCTTAGATAATCTATATTGGTTCCCAGGAATTGGAGCAGGATCAGTTAAAAATTTTATTTGTATTTGATACTTTCAAATTAATGTTTTATAGAAGTACTTTTTTAAAGCCTGACCAGAATTTTACCCTACTTATATTTAAAGAAGAAAGAACATTAAATTACACTCCCAAGTTATACACATAAAATGTTATTTCTGTTTATCTATGTTAATATAATTTATTTTATTAGTACTGAAAAAAAACAAAAGAAAGAAAGGGAAGGGAAATCTCTGTTTTTGGCCAAGGGAGGAGAGGCTTAAGAGTATTCTAATTGCCCCAAATAAAAGAAGATGCTCTAAAAACTATTTGATTAATACTTACCTAAGGTAAGTCTTGATTACCATACAGGTTTTTTCACATTCATTCTAGACCTGATGTGATTACCCATTCTGGAAGCAGGAGGTGCCTATGCAGGATGGGAATTGTCAAAAAGATCATAGTTCATTCTTAGAAAAAACTTTATAAATCTATAAATATGTAAAAGCACTGCACACTAGAATGTAGGGTGCCTCTACTCTGAGTCAGGATACCACTGATAAGCCATGTCTTTTCATAAGTGTAAGTTGAGTTGGTGAGCTGAAGAGTGGGAAAGTAAAGGAAGACAGTACACCTGCACAAAATTCATATTTCATTGGTAATGGGAGGAGGTCTCCTGTAGAGTCCTTTTAGTCAAATTACCACCAAGAAGATCTATTTGTTGTTGCTTATTTAGTGTATGCTCCTCTGTTGCATTTAATTTATCCAAAATGACATATCTGACATGTTTGGGATCTCTTAAGGGTAACTAAATATTGGATATTTTCTAAGTCAACATAATTGTTTACACTACTAACATTCCATCCTGATATATAAAATACTAAAAAACAATAATAGAATAATATAGAATTTCATATAATGAGGCTCCAAATAGAGTTTAAACCTTTAATCCATATGGAGCTCAGTTGATATTGTCGGTTAAAGGTATGAGTGATAATCCAATAGATCTATCTTTATTTATTGGATTAGGAATGACTTTCATTCCATGTTTAATGGGAAATTCATATTTATTTGTATTTGATACTTTCAAATTAATGTTTTATAGAAGTACCTTTTTAAAGCCTGACCAGAATTTTACCTTACTTATATTTAAAGAAGAAAGAACATTAAATTACACTCCCAAGTCTGTATTTGATACTTTCAAATTAATGTTTTATAGAAGTACTTTTTTAAAGCCTGACCAGAATTTTACCCTACTTATATTTAAAGAAGAAAGAACATTAAATTACACTCCCCAGTTTATACACATAAAAATGACATCCAATGTTATCAGAGAATATAATATAACTACTATAATCAAAATAAAAAAGAAGCAAAAAGTGTCTTCCAACAGTAACTTGAAACGGATTTGATATTCTTATCATTAAATACTATAAAAGATCAAACAATTATAAAGGAAATCTTATACTGGGAGGAGACTTTAATTGTACCTTAGAAGCTTCTGAAACCACCAAGAAGTCTTTTCACATAGCAACTATTTCAAAATCCTTAAACATTGGACTGATTCATTTCATTTGACACTTTTAAAGTAAAAGATGATAAATCCTTATCATTTTCCCATAAAGACCATAGACTTGGAACACAAACCAGAATAAACAAATTATTTGTAGTTCAAGATTTAGAAACAAAAATCCTTAACTTCTCAGATCATGACTCTCTGATAATGAGGCTCCAAATAGAGTTTAAACCTTTAATCCACTCAACTAGAATTCCATCATATATCATGAAAATTAAAGAATTCAGTCCCTGGATGTTGTCAGAACTACAACTACTTCTTGAATTTAACAATACAACAGAAAAAAGTAGAGTCATGGTTTGAGACTCATTAAAAGCGTATTTATTTGGTAAGACCCTTAGCTGGTACAAAATCAAAGCTAGAGAGTGGGAATCTGAACCATTAGACTTGCAAACCAGACTCTTGACAGCAAAATCTAAAAAAGAATCAGAATTGTCTAGAAGACAAAAAAAGAAATAGAGGAATTAAATAAATAATATAATGGAATTCTAACACACAAAACTTGTCTAGCCTTGGAAAAATTAAAAATAAACTCGTTAACCACCTCCCCCAGATATCTACATAACTTATCTACAAGAATTAAAATACAATCTAAAGCAAATAACATTAGTAGTATATATCATGAAAAGAAAGGGAAAAAGGTATCAGATATAGGAGACATCCTTGAAGCATTTTGGTTCCATTATATGGAACACTTCAAAAAAGAAGATTTAGATACCAACCAAATAAACTTAGATACAAACCTTATCAATATAAAAAATCCCCAAAATTTAAAACTAGACCTACAAAAACCTATATCCTACAAAGAACTTGTTGACAAGATAAAGGAAAGTAAATCTAACAAAATTCCAGGGATAGATGGTATAATTACGAAAATTTACAAACTCTTCCCTTCAACAGTAATCTCCCTTTTTCATAAAACTTTGCTAGAAGTCCAGTCAGAAGCAAAAATACCACCCTCATGGAAATAATCTCTCATAACACCAATTCTAAAAGATAATAAACCATCAGACCTTTGCATCTCATACAGACCTAGAACATTACTGAATAATGATTACAAAATATTCATGTCAACACTAGCTAACAGAATGAAAATTCCACTTTCAAAGACAATTAATAATGATCAAACTGGATTTTTATATAACAGGCACACACATGATAATATTAAAAGGATACTTACTCTTATAGATTATGTGAATAAAGAAGATAGAGAAACACTTGTAATCGGATTAGACATAGAAAAAGCCTTTGATTCCCTCATCTGGGAATATCTATTTAAAACTTTAGCATTATTTGAATTTCTTCCTCCCTTCATCTTATTACTAAATATATATATATATATATATATATATATATTAATAACTTAGCCTACATTAAATTAGGTCCTTTCACCTCAGAATCTATCCATATAACAAAAGGTACTAAACAAGGATGCCCCCTTTCTCCTATTTTATTTGCTTTGGCTATAGAAATACTTGCAGAAATAATACACAATAATTCAAGAATAAAAGGAATAGAAGTTTATGACCAGTACATATCTAAAATAATGCTTTTTGCTGATGATATTTTATTAACTCTATCAAACTCCAGAGAGTCATTAGGAAAGCTAGCAGAAGTAATGGAGAAATTTTATAAGATTTCAGGTCTACACTTTAATAGATCAAAATCAAAATTTCTATTTTTAAATAAGAAAAAAGAACTACAAGTTACAGGTAAATCCATCATAGGAAAACAAGAACTTATGCCAAATTATTTAGGAATAGTGTTATGCAAAAATATAAATTAAACAATATTAATAAATTATAAAAACATTATTGAAACAATAAAACATATATAGAAAAGTGGAACAAAATGATACTAACTTTTGAAGACAGATTGCAATTAATAAAAATTGTCTTATTGCCAAAAATACTATATGTAGCTTTAGCAATACAGTTAATTCTAGAAAGATGCATTCTTAAAGAAATAAACTCATGTTTAATAAAATTTTGATGGTATCTCAAAAAGAATAGAGTTGCTTTAACTTATCACATTAGACCCCGGAAACAAGGAGGATTGAACTTCCCAGAAATAGAAACATATATAAAAGCATCTGTGCTTAAAACTACAATAGACTGGATAAACCCAAATTATTTTGTCAACTGGAAAGAATTAACAACAGCTATATTAACAAATTAATTTAATCTGTTAAAAACATTTTTAATAGTAGACAAATCAAACAAACCCTGATGCATGCTATGCATAAGTATACAATATAATATAACAAAACATTCTAAAACAACACTGATTAATCATTACATCAGTTCCGTTAGGAAACTTATCAATGCAAACATAGATCTAAAACTTTGGTTTGACCTTCAGTCAAAAAAGAAATAGAGGAATTAAATAACCTCCTGGGAAATATAATGGAATTCTAACACACAAAACTTGTCTAGCCTTGGAAAAATTAAAAATAAACTCATTAGCCACCTCCCCCAGATATCTACATAACTTATCTACAAGAATTAAAATACAATCTAAAGCAAATAACATTAGTAGTATATATCATGAAAAGAAAGGGAAAAAAGTATCAGATATAGGAGACATCCTTGAAGCATTTCATTTCCATTATATGGAATACTTCAAAAAAATAAGATTTAGATACCAGCCAAATAAACTTAGATACAAGCCTTATCAATATAAAAAAAAAATCCCCAAAACTTAAAACTAGACCTACAAAAACCTATATCCTACAAAGAAATTGTTGACAAGATAAAATAAAGTAAATCTAACAAAGCTCCAGGGATAGATGGTATAATTACGGAAATTTACAAACTCTTCCCTTCAACTGTAATCTCCCTTTTTCATAAAACTTTGCTAGAAGTCCAGTCAGAAGCAAAAATACCACCCTCATGGAAATAATCTCTCATAACACCAATTCTAAAAGATAATAAACCATCAGACATTTGCACCTCACACAGACCTAGAACATTACTGAATAATGATTACAAAATATTCATGTCAACACTAGCTAACAGAATGAAAATTCCACTTTCAAAGACAATTTATAATGATCAGACTGGATTTTTATATAACAGGCACACACATGATATATTAAAAGGATACTTACTCTTACAGATTATGTGAATAAAGAAGATAGAGAAACATTTGTAATCAAATTAGACATAGAAAAAGCCTTTGATTCCCTCATCTGGGAATATCTATTTAAAACATTAGCATTATTTGAATTTCCTCCTCCCTTCATCTTATTACTAATATATATATATATATATATATATATATATATATTAATAACTTAGCCTACATTAAATTAGGCCCTTTCACCTTAGAATCTATCCATATAACAAAAGGTACTAAACAAGGATACCCCCTTTCTCCTATTTTATTTGCTTTGGCTATAGAAATACTTGCAGAAATAATATGCAATAATTCAAGAATAAAAGGAATAGAAGTTTATGACCTGTACATATCTAAAATAATGCTTTTTGCTGATGATATTTTATTAACTCTATCAAACTCCAGAGAGTCATTAGGAAAGCTAGCAGAAGTAATGGAGAAATTTTATAAGATTTCAGGTCTACACTTTAATAGATCAAAATCAAAATTTCTATTTTTAAATAAGAAAAAAGAACTACAAGTTACAGGTAAATCCATCATAGGAAAACAAGAACTTATGCTAAATTATTTAGGAATAGTGTTATGCAAAAATATAAATTAATTAATATTAATAAATTATAAAAACATTATTGAAACAATAAAATGTATAAAGAAAAGTGGAACAAAATGATACTAACTTTTGAAGACAGATTGCAATTAATAAAAATGGTCTTATTGCCAAAAATACTATATGTAGCTTTAGCAATACAGTTAATTCTGGAAAGATGCATTCTTAAAGAAATAAACTCATGTTTAATAAAATTTTTATGGTATCCCAAAAATAATAGAGTTTCTTTAACTTATCACATTAGACCCTGGAAACAAGGAGGATTGAACTTCCCAGAAATAGAAACATATATAAAAGCATCTGTGCTTAAAACTACAATAGACTGGATAAACCCAAATTATTTTGTCAACTGGAAAGAATTAACAACAGCTATATTAACAAATTACCTAACTGTTAAAACATTTTTATTATAGAAACTTATCAATGCAAACATAGATCTAAAACTTTGGTTTGACCTTTTAATCCCATTTACCATCACTAAGAACTTTCCTCACAAAATATATAGGGAAACAATAACCTCCTGGGAACAAAATGGATTCTTATGCTGGTTTCAATGTGTAATGTGTAAATAATTAAATGTTTTAGATATACATATGATAAAAACTGCTTACAATATTCCAACACAGGACTGGTTAACCTTACAAAGCATTCTAATGTACACTCAAGATTTATGCAGATTAATTAGTAATTCCTCATTTAACTATATTCCAAATCTAATAAGTTTTTTGTATGAATTTATATATAATAGTTGTGAAAAGAAAAATTCCATTTCAAATCTATATAAAGAGTTAATAACATATAAAACAATTCCCAAACCATCATACTGGCAGTTCTTAACAAAAGGTCAGTCATTGCAGTTAACAGAATAAATTAAAACTAACATCTTATTATCAGTTAATTACACCTCTAACTCTAACACACACTACTGGAAAATATTTAACTGGAAATACTTACATTTTTATTTTTAGATAGAATTAAAAAGATCAGTACTACTACTACTGTTTTGCAAGAGGTGTGAGGTGTCAAATAAAGCAGACTGGATTCATATTTCATATTTTATAATAAAATTAAATCATATTGGAATGGAATTAATCATTTTTACAAGCTTTATTTAATGAATCATTTACCTTAACTAAAGTATTGATAATTCTAAATGTAAATGAAGGTCCTTACCTGAATAAGACAAAAGACAAATATATGGACAATACTTGCTATATCTAGGAAATGCATAACCAGAAGGTAGAATTCAAATACACCCCCGACCTTGGAAGAATTCTACACTTTACTGAAGACAACTGCATTGATGGAAATAAAAAATCAAAGAACTACAATCTATCCCAATCCATTGGTAAATAATCCTAAATAGAAAGTTATAGTTTTGTTGAACACTCTGCAATAATCAATATTAATATTCTGATAACTGATCTGTTAATTCTATATTTAATAACATACAGTAACAGTAACTGAAAGTCAGGCTATTGTAAATATTGTATATAGTTGTTTAAAATGATATTTAAAAATATTATGTAAAGGTTATTTAATTGAAAATAAAAAACATATTTGAGAAAAAAAAGCTATTCAGATATAAACCCACCACAAAGGCAACCGATAGATTTCAAGGCAAATTTATAAAAATAGGCACAGACGTATTAGCATATCCGGTGTCCATACTAATCAACCAGTCCACTAATGAATCATTTGTTTCATCCCTCTGGAACAATTCAATATTATTCCTCCAAATAAAGGTGGAACTTCTGCTAACCTAAGCACAGGCTCACAGCTATACTCTCATCCATATCCAAAATCCTTGAAAAATGTAGCTACACTCAAAATGTAACCTACCTGCTAGACAATAATTTGCAATTTCAATCCCAGCATGAATTTTGTCCACACCATAGTACTGAAATAAATAAGGGGAAAGTGGTGTCCATATTATTCATAGACTACTCCAAAGCATCTGCTTTAATTACATAGACCCACTGCCCTGGGTGTCAGTGTAAAGAAGCATAGCTATTTCTGCAGGTATCTTATGGACAGAAGTAAAAATGAAAATATCCTCTCTCACTCTCTCTCTCTCTCTCTCTCCCACTCCCTATAAACCTGTATTAAATGTTTTAGATATACATATGATAAAATCTGCTTACAATATTCCAACACAGAACTGGTTAACCTTACAAAGCATTCTAATGTACACTCAAGATTTATGCAGATTAATTAATAATTCCTCATTTAACTATATTCCAAATCTAATAAGTTTTCTGTATGAATTTATATATAATAGTTGTGAAAAGAAAAATTCCATTTCAAATCTATATAAAGAGTTAATAACATATAAAACAATTCCCAAACCATCATACTGGCAGTTCTTAACAAAAGGTCAGTCATTGCAGTTAACAGAATAAATTAAAACTAACATCTTATTACCAGTTAATTATACCTCTAACACACACTACTGGAAAATATTTAACTGGAAATACTTACATAGAGCATTTTTAACACCAGATAGAATTAAAAAGATCAGTACTACTACAAATGGCTTTTGCAAGAGGTGTGAAAAGTCAAATAAAGCAGACTGGATTCATATTTTTATGAATATAATAAAATTAAATCATATTGGAATGGAATTAATCATTTTTACAAGCTTTATTTAATGAATCATTTACCTTAACTAAAGTATTGATAATTCTAAATGTAAATGAAGGTCCTTACCTGAATAAGACAAATATATATTTGTTATGGACAATGCTTGCTATATCTAGGAAATGTGTAACCAGAAGGTAGAATTCAAATACACCCCCGACCTTGGAAGAATTCTACACTTTACTGAAGACAACTGCATTGATGGAAATAAAAATCAAAGAACTACAAATCTATCCCAGACCATTGGTAAATAATCCTTGGAAGAAAGTTATATCTTTGTTGAACACTCTGCAATAATCAATATTGTATCTCTGATAACTGATCTGTTAATTCTATATTTAATAACATACAGTGTATATAACTGAAAGTCAGGCTATTGTAAATATTGTATATAGTTGTTTAAAATGATATTTAAAAATATTATGTAAAGGTTATTTTAATTGAAAATAAAAAACATATTTGAGAAAAAAAAAAAAGCTATTCAGATATAAACCCACCACAAAGGCAACTGATAGATTTCAAGTCAAATTTATCAAAATAGGCACAGACGTATTAGCATATCCGGTGTCCATACTAATCAACTAGTCCACTAATGAATCATTTGTTTCATCCCTCTGGAACAATTCAATATTATTCCTCCAAATAAAGGTGGAACTTCTGCTAACCTAAGCACAGGCTCACAGCTATACTCTCATCCATATCCAAAATCCTGGAAAAATGTAGCTACACTCAAAATATAACCTATCTGCTAGAGAATAATTTGCAATTTCAATCCCAGCATGAATTATGTCCACACCATAGTACTGAAATAAATAAGGGGAAAGTAGTGCCCATATTATTCCTAGACTACTCCAAAGCATCTGCTTTAATTACATAGACCCACTGCCCTGGGTGTCAGTGTAAAGAAGCATAGCTATTTCTGCAGGTATCTTATGGACAGAAGTAAAAATGAAAGTATCCTCTCTCTCTCTCTCTCTCTCTCTCCCACTCCCTATAAACCTGTAAAAATACTACTACTTCAAGGGTCCATATTAGGTCCTATCCACTTTAACAAATTTATCAATGAACAGCATCAAACCAAACTAATATTATACAGTATGCAGATAAATCAACCATGGTCTGCTCAGCCAATAGTCATTCTGACCAGCAAACTATACTTGCATACCATACAATCTGGCTCCAAAAATACTAGTTACTTTAAAACTCTAAAAAATCTTTTCACAGTCATCAAAATGCTTTCATTAAACATAACTACCTCTAATGATATCATCAGTGAGCAAGTCAAACATGCAAAACTAGTAAAGGTGAGAACTGATGAAAACTTAAAACTTATTATTCAACATATTGTCCAAAAGACCAACTGGGAACTTGTCCTGCTATAAAAAGTTAAACCCTATATCATTAACCAAAGCAAAATAGGGATTACCATCTCCCCTCTACTACCCAGAATACTGTATCCTTCCTAATTTGTCATACATTTGCATTCTCAATATCTGTTCAAAGTAGAAAAATGATATATAATGCAATCATAAAATTGTAATACTGACTTAAACTCTAAAACTCATGACTGCATTGCTCTCAAAAATTAAACTGTGTAGAATACTCTAACTGGCTAATCAAGGAACAACTAAATCAGCATGGACACTAGCCATTGCCAACCTACTCCAATTGTATACACTGTCAGATAGTGAAGATCTAAGGATCAGTAATGTACCCTAACTCACAAAGCTTATAATAACCACATTAAAGTGCTTTTCTCTGTGTGTAAGTATAGCTAAATGAGAAATGATATCCCAAGTGCAATAAAACAAACTACTACCCTTCACAGCTTAAAAATAAACTTAAAATGTCACCTTATTAACTTATTAACAAGTAAGTTCAAAGTATCTACTGCCCTTACTGATTGTTTCTGTAGACCTACTCATCTGTGAAATCAGGGCCAACCTGCTCCATTCACCCTCGCTTGGGCTCACTCCACTCCCCTACCCTACCCCCATTCCCTGTTACCCCATCCTTCATTAGCTTTACACCTACCCTGGCCACTCCCATGTACTAATTAGCCAATCAAAGTCCATAAGATCACCACCCAATCAATAAACCAGCACATTCTAATGTACACTCCCCTCTTATTTCCCTACTAGTGCAACAACCAATCACATAACTTTTACCCTTTATCTTTCCCTGCAATCCTAATCATTTCTAAAGCAAATTGCAGACATCTGTAAAACTTCCTCTAATTTTCATTCTTCTTAGCACACCCTTCCTCATATTGACCAAACTCACCTCCCCTAATAACATAAAACAGGACTTAAACCATCCCTTCTAGCTAAAAACTGCCACTCTTCCCACAACAACACACCACACAAAGTTAGTTATTCTAACATCTCATCATCACTATTCAATAGCAACCATCCCACACCATTTAACTCAAAGTTCTCTCTATTGCTAACAACAAAACAAAAACTTTTTCTCTCAAACTTCCAAAATTCTGTCTCAGAAGTTACTACCCAACCCACATAATATGTCACTCACTGCTATCTCATAGTGATGATATTCACCCCAACCCTGGCCTTTCCATCCCGGTATCTTCTAACATAAGATCCATCACAACCCCAAATATGCCACGCTCCACTAGACACCTATTTTTGGCAACAAAAAATAAATGTAGCATTTGTAGCAAGCTCACAGAGTTTCATACCTGACTAGAGCAATACTCCCCAGGCATCATAGCCATCACCAAAACCTGCTCAAATCACATATATCAGACATAGAAATAGTCGCAACAGGTTACAATATAGTACAAAAAGACAGGCTGCTAAACACAAGTGGTGGAGTAGCACTAGTCTATTTCAACTCATTATCTATTGTACCTTTCCCAAAAACCATACCATCCTTTAACAGCCTGGAAACAGTCATAGCAGTACTACAAATAAATGACAATAAACAGATTTGCATAGCTTACATATATATTCCACCGGGGCAAAATATCCCTACCCTTGAAGATTTCCTCTCCTGGGCAACACAATAGAGCCTCTGAAAACATAATACTAGGGTATACAAACATAAATTGGCAAAACCTAGAATTAAACTCCCCAACAAATAGCATTAATCTCTACAAATACACATAAATTATCACATGCCCTACCAGAGTACAGAATAAACAACCCAAAACAACTCTTGACTGGATCCTTGTATGACATCCACACAAATTCATTAACTTGGGCTCCCTCCCCAATTGCCTCACTGATCATCTACCTGCTTTCACATATAGAACCCAAACCCAGGTACCAAAACCCCATATCTACAAAACAACTAGAAACCTCACTAATTTCAACCTGTCAGCATTTAACACCATTCTAAAAGACCATAACTGGTGCCCTAACATTCTCTACAACTAGATGAAGCTGTTAAGTATTTTAACAAAATCTTTCTACATACCATTAACTCTCTTGCCCTTACACGAACAAAAAATTAGCCATGCTCCATGGTTATCTAAACCTACAAAACTACTACTTTTAGCTAGGGATAGAGTTTGGAAAGTCTGGCATAGTAACAAGATACTGACAAATGAATCTATCTTTAAACAACTCAGGAACCAAGCCAAAAAAACTAGTCATCAGTGACAAAAAAACTTTTTCTCAAAACAACTATCCACCCATAAAAACAACCCCAAGAATAATTGGAAAGCTGTATCCTCTCTCTCAAGCCTGGAACTACTCAAAATCTATCTCCATCCCCTGACATGACCCCGCAACATATAGCCCACACTTTCAACTCCCAGTTTATTCATATCATCCTTAAACTCATTCCTGGACCCCCTACAAACTCAAGTCCATGCATCACCAATAAAACAAACATCAGGCAAGCAACCATACAAACTTCTTCCAATCATCCTGCAGGAATACTGATGGGGTATGAAACTACCACTAAAACAATACCAGAAAGCCACAGTTTCTTCCAAAACCTGTTCACACCTCTCTAATTCTAAAACTTAAATAAAAAACTGAAGCCCTGTTGCCTATTCACTGACAACCTCCCCTAGAATACTTGAAAACTGCTGCTGATGCAATAGCGTACCCCATCAGTACTCTAATAAACTGATCCATTTCCAAAGGAACCATCTGACAAATCTTGAAAAATTCCATTATAACTCCACTCCATAAAGGTGGTAATACAAATCACCTTATTAACTATAGATGTGATTCTTGTTGCCTATATTTTTACATTGTTTTAAAGTCTTTCTTTCTGCAATCGTATAACTACCTATCTACTGTAATCTGACATTATTTTACTCATTGTGGAGCTTTTCTCCCCGGGTCTCCACTGAAAATGGGTTTCTGACCCAGTGAACTTTCCTGGCCAACAAATGTCAATAAATAAATACATTTAAAAAAAAAGTAAATTCTGGCTTGACAAATGTTTATTTTCCCCAGGGTAAAATCAGCCTTCTAATAATCCAGCTCTCATTACTGCTGTAGATCTGCAACACTGTTTAACAGTGATGGAAGATTACATGAGGCTGTCTGACATATTCTGCAAAAAGACTACTATATCTTCTAAGCCTAAGACTTCTACACTGACACTAATGGCACCCATTGTGAATATACTCACTTTATAAATGTGTCTGTCAAAAACATAATATATTACCTCACTCCATCCATAATGAGATATCTTCTTTAGCTAGAGTATGACCATAAACATCTTTCTTAAGTGATATTTTCTATTTATATATAGGCCTACTATTTCTCCTGTGTGATCATTCCCTAAATGCTGTTTATCAGATGATGGAATTCTATCCAGAATACATGAATATCATGTTACAAAATGTTTGACTTCTTCCAAAATTCCACTATTCAGATAATGTGAAAATACTCTTTAAAGCTACATGTATGTTTTTTGTATTAAGATTTTCCTTTAATGTAAAACATTTCTGGAGCATTTTTCCCCATGGGTCTCAAATGAAAAGAGGCATCATATCCCTTCAAACATTTATAGTAAACAAAATCAAATAAATAAATAAATAACCAGCTTTTCAAATTGTTGATAAATGTCAGTTGTGGAATTACTGATGGGATTGGGATGACGAGGCTGCGTGTCTGTTTCCCCACAAAAGTACTATACATGAAGTGAAGCAGTATGCATCTTTATGCATCGTTACACTTACTGCATCATCCAAATCAGTGTTGTTCTCCAAAAATCCTTTTACATACAGCCAAGTTTCAGATCATAACTGCTCAAACAGATCCGGTATCAAATGCTACCTTTGCAATATTCTTGCATAGTTAATGTACAGAAACAGGAAGACAAATGAGCGATACTTGCTGATATTTTCTTTTCTTTTTTTTTTTGTAGTGAAAACAGAGAAAAATATATCTGTCACATATTCTTATATATTCAAGACTAGAATGAATTTTAAACAGATTACCCAAAAATAAAACTGTGCCCTGAAAATGTCCACCAAAGTGTGTATTGCATTTCACTTTGGTATTGGCATGCAGAGATGAGAGATAATAAATATTAGCAGATTTAAGATGCCATAGCCATCAAGAGCAAAATAAATAAAGCTAATTAATAGCACTAAAATGCCTGAAGCTATTTCATATCACCAGTGTTTAAATTCATTCAGCAAACATACCATCATATCTTCTCTATTATACAATTTGTCTACATTCTATACCGGTGCATCTAGATGCTTGCATCAGTCAGTGCCTCTAATAAGCCACATACTCAGTGCTTGTTGTCATATTTGGGGCACTTACTTGATTTTCTAGCACAGAATCATAAAATGTGTTTTGCAACATCTGTTAGGCAAGTAGAAGCATCGACTCTAAGGTTAATGGGGATTTTGACACCTACAGAAATTAAACAACACATACTGAGAATCCATTTAACTCAGTGGAAATGAGTGTTTAACTTGTGGCAGCTATTTGCAAATTAATCTGACAGTCATTGCTGCTGTAAGACAGCAGAGTTAATTAACTAATAAACTGAATGGGTCTTGACACAGCAGTCTGTCTAGGCAGATAGCGGTAGATAGAAGAGAATGGATTGCAGATGACAATAATTTTTGTGAACAAGTAGGTAAGGACTTGGAAAACAGATGTTTCAACTGCAAAACTGGCTGAAAAAAAGGATGAATGCATTAAATGAATAAAAAAATGAATCAAGTCAATTAACTTACCAAGGTAAGACATTGTGACAATGACTTAATCACAGTATATAAGCCACTGTTCTTTGAACCATGATGTGACTCAGTCGACATTTAACTGAACCTGTGTCATCCTGATTTTTTCGGTTTGCCATAATTACTGATCAGTGGGTTGCTAGGCCATTATAAAACTGAAATGTTCCATCCAGTTGGAACAAGAGAGTGGCAGCAAATTAAACCAAGTCAGCTGAATATGCCAAATATTCACACTTACTCCATTTCTATAACATAATTTTACTGACTTTTCAAATTTATGAATACATGCTTATGCAGTATCATGGATACAAGCACAAACGCGCCTGTGCACGCGCACACACACACACACACACACACACACACACACACACACACACACACACACACACACACACACTTATATTAAGAAAATATCATTATACCATTGTCATAAAAGGAAATACTGCCAGCCCAGCTAGCTGGAATTTTGTAAATAACTATATGTCATTTGTGAATATTAATATGATTTATATTGAAGTGTGACAGAAGGAGATGCTGCCAGTCCTGCTATATGGAATTTTGTAAATGGTTATGTGTCATTTGTGAATGTCAACATGATTCATATGCTTGTGTTGCAAATTTATTGGAGCTGTATGTCATATAAGATGGTTTTACAGACTTGAGTGCTGAAGAGATAATTTGTAAAGTACTGAGCAAAAATGTGTTTGCACTATTGCGGCTGTTATGATGTATATATTTTAACAGGGGAAACTGAAACACAGGAGGTTAATTTCAGAGGAATAGCTGAAAACTTAATTACTTTATAACCACATAATAAAAGGATGTTATCTTTCAGTTTCAGTCAACAGGAGGCAGAATGTCTGTACTAGAGATGTTTTTCATATTGTCTTTAAATGTGGAGGAATATAAATTATTTTACGACGTCTACCATTTGCCTAAATATCTGAGTTCTATCCCTGGGATTCAATAGACTCCATTCAGGAATAGCACTATTCTTGGACAGAATGGTTCGTATTCATATAGCACAGCAGGGCACCTTGCATATTGATGAAGGCATGCTGCTGCTTACCTTATACAGACACGAATCATGAATGAGTGCAGGGGGTGTGTTCAAGTAGTGCATGGACATTGAACATGGCCCCAGCACTTTCTAATAGAATCTGGCATAAAATTAGAGAATTACTGTAATATTATGCCAGTATTTCAGTGTCTGCGGACACTGAAATAAACATGACATCAGGAAAGCAATGCAGGGGTTGTGTGACAGCTTCTGTGACACACCATCTGCATGTAAAAGTGCCGTATGACACCTCCGTAACCTGGTAAAGCTGGAAATGTGCAAATGCACAAATAATGGGGGATAAATCCCTCAAAAGGGATAAAACATACATATTGCCCCACAAACTTAGAAAGTTGATAGAAAATAGATCATGCATTAGCATGAATTACTGAAGGATAGACGTCTGAAAGCAAATGTATGCCAATATTCCCCTGAAAGCAGTCCATGTGGACAAAGGCACAAATAATGGGCGGGGGGGAAGCAATAAAGTAGGGACACCTCTGAAAAATTGCCCTCACACACTTAAAAAGTTGATAGAAAACATGATATGTATTAGCAGGAGTCTCTGAAGGATAGAAGCCCAAAAGCCCAATGAATGCCATTATTTCCCAATTGCAGTCCTCAATAACTTGTCAGAACACCACAAGACTCACTTATATACATAATAATATAATAATAATAATAATAATAATAATAATAATAATAATAATAATAATAATAATATATTTTTTTCTAGGCTAAGGAATGTTTAAGCATAGCTAAGCGGGTATGTGCATTATGGCCCTCCACTTACCATAGCTTAAACATCCCATAAGAGATAAATACAAATATGCAGTTGAAGTTTCCAAGCTGAGATAGTGTAGTGGTTATGGCTTTACATGCAGGCATTCATGGCTCGAGTAGCAAGACAGGCAACTTATTTTTTCAGTGGGAAAGTAGTGTTAAAATTATTTTTGTAAACTTAAATTATGTAGCAACTTTTTTTTGCCAACCAAGGTAGTGTAGCTGGTGTACAATGTAAGTGTGAGTGCATATAACATGTGAAACTACCCACATACACAAAAGTGCCCCATACAGTATAGTCACAACCCTTGCCAATGTAAGGAAAGCACATTGAGGGATGTTATGTAAAGTATGACATACACTTAATAAATGAAAGAAGTCCTCTGATATATTAAACAAATTAGAAGTGAGCAATGGTTAGCAATGCTCAACTATACTTAGCAAGTGTAAACATTGATAAGAAGTGATTGCTAAGCAGCAGGTACCTCAGCTAAGTGGATTTATGCATGGTTAAACACTGCTCAACAACTTTTCCTTTAAGCAGTGTTAAAAACAGCTCAACAGATTTGCACACTGCTTAGCGGAGCTTAACCTTTTCAAAATGGTCCAATGACAGCAAAGGGCTGGAATATTGCACTATTTAAAAGGTGCAGGTGGGAATACAGCCATAATCTGTTATAGTCCATCTGTGCAAATACAATGACTGGTGTTGTAGAGAGAGTGTGGATTCCGGGTACAATGCTGGAGCATTCAGGAGTCAAGGGTCACGGCTGGACTCCTAGTAAAAAAACATGAAGAGAGACTGCTGCAGGGCCAGTACCAGGGCTCCTAATAAAAAAACAGAGGCCTGGGACCATCTCACATGTGACCTCAGCAGTACTACTGGCATCCCCTGGAATGGTTAGCAGGTATGGCAACACTATCCCGACCTAAAGCGGAGGACGAGGGATCTCTTGGACCAGAGTATTCAATATGGATGAGCTCAGAATGCTCCAGTAGTGTGTAAGTATCACTATCAAGTAGTTCGTAGCAAATACTAGCCTGAGAATGTGATAGATATGCATAATGCATGTTTTTCTCCCCTACAGCTGCAGCAGAGAGGGCTGCGAACATTGAAGCCCATGGTGACAGACTGCTGAAGCTGTGTCAACAGGCTTGTGAGTACAAATCTATGTTGCAGTATGTAGTCCAAATAGCTAAGAAGGAGTACATTGCATACTGCTAGTTGGTATACTTTTACTGTGTGAACTGAATAAATATAAAAGTTTGACTGACTAATATTGATGTGAAATAAAGACCCTTTACAAAAAACTTGTTGTAGACATATATATTGCATTAATCTCTGAATCCTGAATAGTAATGTGTGCAGTATAAAATTATGTTCCATGCAGCATTACTTTGTGTTAACCTTTGTTTTCCCGAATGTAGCAATCCAAAGGACTAATGCACAGTAGAATAATTATCTGTCTTGCATGAACCACAGAATTTCAAGTTCAGACTGTCTAACCAAGAGACTATTAGGCAGAAACTGGGAAAGCACGAGATAGCAGTTCCCAAGTAGCTCACTGTGATGAGAAATAGCTCAGCTGTTAATTTTGCACACCCAGAGACGGTTTAAATCCAGGGAGTGGTACTAAGATGTGTGCAAATCTACATACAAGGAATCAGGAATAAATGTAAAAACAGTCAAGTAGTGTTAACATATATTTTCTCCATAGGTTTTACAGGTAAGGAAATGTTGCTAGTAGTTGTATGAAGGGTATACTAATAAACTTTGTACAACTGTTTAAACTGTAACACCACATGCCTGCAAATGACAGCAGGATAGGTACATACAATATGCATGCTTCCCGAATCATACCTCTCAACTTTACCGATATTCACTGAAAGTTCAGATATTTGTCTCAGAGTTTCAGTCTGTTTTATATAAAGTAGTGGTGTCATGGCAAATCAATGGCAAATCATTATAGACTGAAGTTAGAAAATAATGACATATAAGTGTCAAATATCATATCCTTCAGAAAAGTCATGCTAATTCAAAACGTGTTATGCTATCACCCTTCTAAGTTTGTAAGAGCAATAGCTAGGAATTGTCCATATTTATGGCCCTTTGTCCCACTCTCATGTATGGCTTTGTCCAGAAGTCATGTTCTAAGAGGTAGAGAGGTATGTTCTCCATACATGTCTCCCAAGTGTCATGCTGTCATGGCTAGTGGTCACTGCTGCAAATAATCCTGGACACAGATAGGAAACCAGTTGATGTATGCCAGTACCACACTCACATAACAACAGGTCAGGGTACCCCTCCTCTGCCAGATATGTACCCCTGACATGTACGAGTCCCCTCTAGTCATGTATCCAGAGTTGTCACAGTTTACCACATATCATTCCAGGCTGACAGTTTAACACATGTGTTTGTGCTACAGAAGCTATGGGCCATAGGTAGTTGTAAAGTGAGGGCAGACCCATAGAGTACTGAGCAATACTGTTGTGGAAAATAGAAGCATTAACAGATGTTAGTGGACTTTTTGTCTCTCCCCCACCCCTCATCTGTATCAGTACAATAATTCATATACTATGGGTATGTTTTACTCCAAACCTAATGCTGGGACTTGTGTTATATTATCATTCTTACATTTGATTGTTTGCATGTTAACATACCTTGTTCAAATACCATTGTTGGTGGCCTGTTGCCATCAATGTTACTGGCATGCTGTTATGATGCATACTGTTGTTCCATTCCTGCATGTGTTCTGTTTGCTATGCAACTGTTCCAGATCTGTTTTATGGGGTTAATTGGAACACACACGCATGCTGTTATAACTAATCTTAAAAATGTATTGTTCATGACTGACCAACATAATTTGTAAAACCTCAACACCATAGCTTGTCTGGGAAGGCAGATCCAAGTGGATCCACCTGTCCTGCCTCATCTGTCCGTGGCACTGGGCTCCAGCATGTCTGGGACCTAACCTAGATCTGCATCCTCTGCTGGTCCTGCACCACCTTTGGGTGAAACCACCTCAGGGGATGAGGCCTGTCCCCTGCCCTAGGAGCGGGCATAGACAGGAGGCTGTCTCCTGCCATCAGGTCTGGGGTTTGGTGCACAGCACCCTTAGATCTCAGTTTGGAGATCAGTTGTGTCAGACTGAGGGCTGCCTGGTGTACCTCGATGGGTAGACCACCCCTCCTGTCCAGCCCCCAGCACAGCCACCTTTAGGGCTGTGAAGGTGCAGTGGTGACTGCCCATGGGTGAGGATCTCACTCTCACTGTAACCATATGGGGGGGACCATGTGCTTCAGATTCCCAACCACCCTCCCCATCAAATGTGTTTACCCCCTCATGTGTCATATACCGCCCCTGTCTGCTGTCTTGTCTGCCTTGTCTGTTGCCCTACCCATCCTACCTCCCCAGACATACCTACAATCCTTCCCCATCATCCCACTCTCACCTTAAAAAAAAGAAAAGAGCATCTGTCCCCCCTAAAATGTCACCCCATACATAGCTGTCCATTTCAAACACATATCCAATGGACACGTAATCTGGTCCATTTGGCTTGACAACACATTTCTGTTGTCCTCACCCCGCTCTCTGGGGTTTGAGTGCCCAAATTCACCTCCAAATTCTGTACAAATCCACAGCTGTTGCTGTATAAGAAATGGACAGATATGGTCCTTCCCTGCACCTGTCCTGCACATCCCTAGCTATCTTTCATATCGTTTTCCCCTCTTCGTGCCCCTTTTAAACCACTTTCCTTTGGGTCTATATCAGAACATCGAAGTTTTAAAACTTCAAATGTTCTAATATCGACCCATTTTGAGTGTACGCTAAAAATAGTGCAGCTGCAGAACACTGAATTCTTGGCTGGTTCTGTGGCTTCACTATTTTCAGCGCTGTGGTGGAAATTTACTGGTCGGGTTCAGGTAATTGTACGATTGTGTGGTTGTTAGGATTAGAGTGCGGGTTAGTTGAGTTAGCGTTAGGGGCGGGTTAAGTGAGTTAGGGTTAGGGAGCGGGTTAGGTGAGTGTGCGATAGTGATGGAACTTAGGGTTAGGGTTTGGGTTAAGGTAAGTGGATAGATAGTAGTGTCTGTATAGTTTAGTGCAGGGTTTGTTGTAGGATTATAAGTGTATGTGTGTGCATTGATGTTTTTTAGGCGTGCTTATGTTGTGTGTATGTGTTTTGGAATAGCAAATTTTTTCCCCAAGGAAAAAAAATCTGCTGTTCTGAATGTTCGATATTATGTGGTTTAGATATTTTAGGTTTGATGAAATAGCATTTGCTATTTTCATCTTTTGATAACGTGATAGAAACACTTTCCTTTCACCCCTTTTTTTGCTTTTAAAGAAATTAGCATGGGTCTAAGCATCCGTAAGCAGTAGTAAGCAAGTTTGCTAACTGAAGTCAACAAAGATAAGCATCTGTACATTTAACAGTGTGTTGGCATCATGTAGCTTTGTGCAAGCCTGCATACAACTGCTTAAAACTGCTTTAGTTACTCTGTTTCCATCAGCTACTGTTCTGCCTAGCAACAAAATAATCAGGACTACCAAGTCTCAAACCCAGGGCCCTATACACCATAGACAAAGCAATATACCACTACACCATTTGAATTGTACTGTGCATGAATGCTTTTTCAAACATATCATGCAACAGAGTCATTCAACAGTAGTGAAAAGATTCTGAAGTATCAGTCAGGTTTCATATACATACATATAGATATATATATATATATATATATATATATATATATATATATATATATATATATATATATATATATATGTATGGAGATGCAAATATATGGAAAATATATACATAATATAAATGTATAATACATTTAAAAAAAAAAAATAAATATATATAAATATATATATATATATATATATATATATATTTGCCTTTTATATATATATATATATATATATATATATATATATATATATATATATATATATATATATATAAACATATATAAAAGGCAAAAAAACCCCCATAAATATATATATATATATATATATATATATATATATATAAAAATCTATAGGTTCAAAGGTTGTTACTATGCTATCAGCCCTAGGGCCTATACAAGCCTAGCCATAACAATTCCCTGGATATTTCTTCCCACAATATTTACTTCCCTGGACCCCTGTCTAGCAGGGCGACTGACGTGATCCCTGGAGTGAATTTCCTTTCTCCCATCCAATCATCAAGGTTCCTTTTGAAGAGGGCCAAAGAGGTGCTCTGCTTGACATGTATGGGCAGTCTATTCCAGAGTCTGGGAAGTCTCTGGGTCAGGAACCTATCCCCCCAGCATGTTTTGTTTATTGTGATGCCAAGGTTTAGATCTCTGGATCATGTGGCTCTGAGGGATTATGATTTCTTTAAGTGTAGCATGTCTAATAGCTCTGGGTTTGACATGGTCTTGTATGTTAAGCAGAGATTGCCTCGGAGTAGACGATATGCAACAGAGTATCGCCGGAGTTTTTTAAAGTGGTCAGTATAGGGCATCTGCTTTAGGCCTGTGATTCTTTTAGTGAGGTATTTCTGTGGCCTTTCCAGTTGTTGCAGATGTCTTGAGAGGTACATACCAAATGGGACATTGTATTCTATAATGGATCTAATGAGGGATGAGTACAGTGGGACAATGACCTCCTTTTTTCTGGATGAAAAGCCCTTAGTGATGAGGTGTGCCACATAAAAGGATTTCCTGACTGTTGTGGTGATTTGGTTATTGAAGGTGAGACCACTGTCCACCTGTGTCCCTAAGTCTCTTATAACACTTTCAGTGTTTAGTGTTCTGCCACCTATGTGGTAATTCACAGGTACATGTTTTTTCTCAAAGGGGATAATTATACATTTCTTGGCATTGAGCTTGAGCCCATGGCTCTGGCACCAAGCATCTGTTTCTGTAAGGCCCTTTTGTAGAGTATCAACATCATTTGTGGATTCAAGAATGGCTCCCAGTTTGCAGTCATCTGCAAACTTTGTTAGCCAGAGTCCCTTACTGTTGGCCTGTACTTCAGAGAAGTAGATACCAAACAAGAGAGGTCCCAGGACTGAACCATGAGGTACTCCACTTGTCAATTGTCTGGAGATGAATTTGGAGTCAGCTACTTTTACAGTGTCGGTTCTGTCAGTAAGCCAGTTGGCAACCCGTTGAGTGACATAGGGATTAATGCACAGCTTAGTAGGTTTATCTATGATTCCAGAGTGGGGGATGGTGTCAAAGGTTTGGGCAAGGTCCAGATAGGCTGTGTGGACTGCCTTACCCTCATCCACAGCTCTGGAGACTGATATGAAGAAGTCAATCAGGATCAGATATGAAGAAGTCAATCAGGTTCAGGAGACAAGATTGGCCCTTCACGAACCTAAACTGGGTGGGGTCCAGTGTTTTAAGGTTGCCAATGTCTTTGTTTATAAGTTCCATGATAATACTTTCCATGGCCTTACAGATCAGGTTCGTCAGACTGATGGGGCGGTAGTTCCCGGGATCCAAGGTGGATCCCTCCTTGTGGAGTAGGATAACTGTAGCTGTGCGCCACTCAGTGGGCATGAAGCCTGAGGTGAGGGTATGATTAAACATGACACTTAGGTGAGGTGCCAGTTCATTTTGTAGTTTATGTAGTACACAGCCCAGGATGTCATCTGGTCCCATGGATGCTGTATTTTTAGCTTTGGAGAGTGCGTTTTTTACCTGTGTAGCCATTATTACCGGAATTTGGTACTCTTCTGGTATTGAGATGGACCATTTAGGGGGTGAGAGGGGGGGGTGAAGATGGCACTGAATTGATCTGCCAGGATATTGGCAATATCCTTGGGATCAGTATATTTAATGCCATTCTGTTGTAGCTCAGAGCATATCTGAGCATTGCCATTTAGATTCTAGACATAGTTATAGAATGTCTTGTGGTTGTCTTTGGAATCTTTGGCAATTTTATTTTTGTAACTAGCTTTAGAGGATTTTATGAGGGATCTCAGCTTCTTACTGAGGCTGGTAGGGGAGGTTTTTGCATCCTGGGATTTTCCTCTTTTCTGCAACAGTTTCTTCCTTTTGTTGTAAAGTTTGTTTATAGCAGGGGACCACCAGATCGGCTTCCTTTTTTTGGAGGAGAGCATCTTGGTTCTATTTGGGATGGCACGATTCATGCATGAGTGGATGTGCTTGTACAGTGCCTTAGTGTAGGACTCAGCAGTCAACATTTCAGTTCCCGTCTGCATGGGTGTCATGAAGTTTGTAACTTCTGACTTGAGTAGCATGAAGTTGGCTTTGGAGAAGTTTTTTATGGAGGTTTCCTTACTGGGAGTGGGTGATGTGGCTGTTAATGGTGATTAGCTTATGGTCTGATCTGACCAACGAGGGGTTGACCATAGGTGTGGAGCATCGGTTTCCCATGTTGGTAATGACCAGGTCTAGGATATTGGAGCCCCTGGTGGGACTATGGATTAGTTGATCTAGGGCATTGGAATTTATGAATTCCAAGAACCGTTATGAAAAGGTGTTGGTACATGAGTAGTTTTCCTAGTTAATGGCAGGGTAGTTGAAATCACCCAGTATTAGGGTGTTTGGTTGTATATTAATATTTTCCAGTATGTTTAGAAAGGTGTAGTGAGAATCTTGGGGCATGGTGGGGGATCTGTAGCAAGCTACAATTTGGACTGCAGTCTTACCTAGTGTTAGTTGCACCTGGAGAATTTCAGATGCATTGTATTGGGCAACTAACTTGGTGGTGTGACTAGCCTTGGTGAATATGGACACTCCTCCACCTTTAGTGTTTCGATCCTGGTTTGGTGGCTGAAAAGTGTGGTAATAGTTGTAGCTTGGTATTGCAGGGGTGCTCTCTGGAGCCTTGAACCAGGTCTCAGTTATTGCACAGATATCGATGTTCTCCATTTTTAGGAGTGCCTCAAGAGAGTGCATTTTGAGGTTTAGACTTCTAGCATTGAGTAGCATTACCTTCAGATTTTGCATGCTTGTACCTGTTACAGTGGTGGTTTTGTCGTTTGAATTTTGCCTAAAAGAGCCACTATAGGGGTGGCAAGAGCCTTTGCCAGTAACCTGAATCCCATGGGCGACAGGTGCAGACCATCTCTGGCAAAGCATTATGGTCTGTCGATCATGTCGTCCCAGGCAGACAGATACTGGATCCCCTTTGAATGACACCAGAAGCTTAGCCAATTGTTGAAGTCAATCATTTTGTCCTTATATTGTGGTATCATTCTGGGCAAAGGCAGGATGCTACTTGGGGCTAGAGTCATACCTGCCTGGGCCACATGATCCGAGATCTCTTCCATGTCTCTTTTCATGTAGTCCAGGGAGGTACATCTCAAGTCATTCACTCCAACATCGACAATGACAGAGTCATATTTGTACTTGTTGTGGAGTGACTTGAGTGCATGAGTTATGTGGTGGATCCTGGCACCCGACAGGCAGCTCACTGTAATTTTCTCCTTGCTCAGCCTGGTGAGTGGGACATCAGTGTGCCTAACTATAGAGTCACCTATGATTTAAGTGTTAGGTACGTTGTCTTGCTTTAGGGGCTGTTGCTGGGTGGCACACTGGTGTTGTGAGCTATGTGACACTTTGGTTGTGATTGGTGTTTGCATTTCAGCTTTGGAGGTCCTTGTTGTTTGGGCAGGTTACAGTTAAGGGCCTCCACATATGTGGATTTAGTGTTGCTATGTGTGGGATTTGGTGGTGTGTGTTTAGAAGGGCTATGTGTTTCTTGAGGTCTAGTGCGGGTGTTAACCTTCTCCTCTTGACTGTCTAGCACAATCTTGGGTGGAGAGAGCTTTGCTTCCAGTTTGGCTATGTAAGTGCATCTCTCACAGGCTGTAGTGTTGGGTGGTAGGATGAGAGGGTTGTCTTTGTACGTGAGGCAATTGCTGCATTGCCCCAGTATGCCCAGATTCACCAGGTGGACAGGAGAAATCAATGGAAGCTGACCCTTGGACATGCCCGGATTGGTGCTTTTTTTTTAAAAGTACAGGAGCTGTTTTCCCTTACCTTAGCAAGGTACTTTGGAATTATAGGCTGTTTAATGCATATGATTAATTTCTCCTTATTAATAAGGAGAGTTGAGTGCTTGTATCAGTTTAAGGCTTCCTAAGTGCTTTCCAGCAGGCGCTAGTCACAGGAATGCTTAAAGGTAAGATGAAAAAAAAAATGGTTTATCCTAAACACTGCAGTGTGCACTAGAGAAGTTAGATCTGAAAGTAGGTAACTTAAGTTTTACCTGTCTATATAGGTCCCCTTTGGTATATCAAACTTTTACAAGTTCGAACCTCATATGGCCGAGTCCATATGTTCGAACTTGTAAAAGTTTGATTGCACTGAATGGAGATCTCTGTACAGTGCAGAATGGGAAGATTTCCCTTTTCCGCAATGTAGTGCGATCTTGGAGTAGGTATATTTAAGTGGGGGGTGCAGGGGGTAGCCCCCCGCTACAGACATTTAGTTTTGTTTTTTATTATTTTTTTTTTCTTTTTTTAGTGTTCGAACTTTTACAAGTTCTAACATATGGTCTTGGCCATATGTGGTTCAACTTTGTAAAAGTTCGATCTACTGAAGTAGATGTGTCAGAAATACGGTTTACTTTTATATGTGCGTAATGCACGTGTGAAATACAAAAGTCCTAAAGGACTTTTTCAAGTTTTCATAATGTCAAAAACAAAATGCATCGAATGTGCAATGAACGAATGCACAGTAACATTCACGCATTGCAGATTCTGCATTTTTGGTGCGAGGTGCACTATAGTGGGGATCGGGAAATGGACCCTTTCCCCAATGTAGTGTGACCTCGGAGTTAGAATAATAAAGTAGGGGGGTTTGGGGGTGAGGGGGTGCAGCCCCCCTGCATTATGCTTTGTCTTTGAATTGAAGTTTGAAAATCAGCAAATCTGGTTTTTGATTTGCTGATTTTCGAACTTCGGTGCAGATCGGACTGACGATTTTCCGTCATTCATGTTTGCACAAAGGACCATTTGGTAGGTTGATTTCCAACCTTTCAGTGGTAAACCCAGAAATACACAACACTTATGGGGGCCAGGCAACAGTACATCCTACAAATATCTGGACATAACATCACATTAGGGAAATTACACTCAGCTGCTAATCATGTCACCAAACAACATCCAAACAACAGTAAGACTGACACAACACTAACCCAAATCCACTATGGGGAATTACGCATGTATTGGCAAATATATCAGGCACTACAGGGATGTAACATCACTGAAAAACAGACACCAGTGTGAAAGTGCATACCCACAACCAATTCAACCACAGTCACAGTGACATACCAGTAAGCCAAAGGAACAGTACAGTATAAGGACTGTGTGAACAAAAACATCTCAACATTTGTGCCACTCACACACTACCCCTACATATATTAGCCCAATTCACAGTGTAGTATGACACCTGACCATGGAATGGGGCATGTCTCAGTCTGCCCCTAAAAGCATATACAGCCGATAGACCACCAGAAATTGGAGCAGCATGCACAGGCAGATAGAAAAGGAGCTATAACACATACATCTACCCCCCTCCCCACACAGGCCAAATAACATTGGCACACTACAGTGCTACACAATCCTGACAGTCTGTCAACAACTGCCAGAAATACACAGGCCTATCAACTGTTCCCATGCAGCACAACTTCCTAGATGGCTTTCTTCACTCCAGAGAAACAAGTTTATTTGACAACCTACTTCAAACATTTGGCCACAAAACCCCAGCTATCTGCAGAGCCATGGCTAGTCTGCAGAGAGGGTATGAATGGTTTCCCTCCTGCTTGTTTATGTACCACATAACTGTGGTATTGTCTGTCTTTACCAATAATTGTCCTGGAAGGATGCAGTATTTTAATGCTGTCAGGGAATTCTGTACAGCTAACATTTCTTTTTGGCTGATATGCATGTGCATCTGTCTCAGGTTCCATTTGCCCTGAATGCACTGCCCTGCCAAGTGAGCCCCCCATGCATAGTCTGATGCATATGTTGTTAGGGTTTGGGTGGCAGGGTAGGGTAAAAAGGATCCCTTTGTTGAGGTAGCAGGCCTCTGCTCACCAAAGGAACTCTGTCTTTATACAAGGAATGATAGGAATCGTTGATTCCAGGTCCTGAGATTGTTGACTCCATAGGCTTTTTAGATACCATTGTAGTTTCTTCATATGCAGTCTTGCATATGGAATTAATAGAATGCAAGAGACAATGAATCCCAGGGCTTGCAGAATTTTCCTTGCAGACAGCTGTGGCTTTGTGGCCAAAAGTTTGAAGTAGGTTGTCAAATAAACTTGTTTCTCAGGAGTGAGGAAAGCCATCTGGGAAGTTGCGTTCAAGCTTTCTCCCAGGAATACAATCTGTTGGCAGGATACTAGGTGAGATTTCCTTTCATTTATGGTGTACCCCAGTGAGGTTAGAAGTCTCTTTACAAATGCCAGATGTTTTAATAGCAAGTCCTGGCTTTCTGCCTGAATCAGGCAATCGTCCAAGTATGGGTATATTTGAACATTTCTCTGCCTGCAAAATGCAATGGCTGAAGCTAGACATTTTGTGAATACCCTGGGCACAGTAGATAAGCCAAATGGAAGGGCAAAGAACTCATAGTGCATGGAGCCTGCCCTGAAGTGTAGGTATTTCTTGCAAGGTTCCCTTATTGGAATGTGCAGGTAAGCTTCCTTTAAGTCTAAGGTTGCCAACCAGACATGTTTGCCTAGCATAGGAAGCAGCTGTTGAAGTGTTAGCATTTTGAATTTTGGGATTACCAGGAAGATGTTTAGAATAGAGAGGTCCAGGATAGGACACAAGGAGGGTACCAGGAAAAGTCTTGAATAAAACCGTTGTCCCACAGAATGTCCAGACTTTGTCCTCATATATAAGGCCTCTTACACATAACATGTCTGGCAGTCTGATACATCACTGGGATGGTATCAGGAATGAAGACACTAAATAATGATATACCCTACCTATCACCCTCTTACTGCATGAGATCTGCACACAGCCTGACATACTTGGGGACAGAGGCCCGAAAATAGGGGGACATGTGAAATATTGCTCTTATAAACTGAGACAGTTGCTGGTATAACGTAACAGGGTTTGTTGTAACATATCTTTTCTAAGGGATATGAATTCAGAAACACAAATGGTGATACCATTTACTGACTGCAATCCCCGCAGTATGCTAATGATTTTCCAAAGACAAAAAATGTCTGAGGAACACACCAAACATGAGAGTCCAAAATCTAGCCATTCTGCGGATAGCCCTACAGTTGAGAGTTATGTTACCCACATAACACTGTCAGACTTAAAATCACACAGAAAAGCCATGTCCACACAAACCCTGTTAAACTAACATTAATACAACTGTATAATAGCAATACTTACACTCTGTCCTAATGTCTGGAACATTCTCCCCCAGTTTGTTGGACTGTCTCCACAGTTTTCGTTGTAAGAGGTATTTCCAACTACACTCTGTGATGCTGTTGTTCACACAGCTCCACAAAGATCTCCTCACAAACAAGGAAAAGGGGCAGCACCCATATGAAGTACTGAATTATAGGAGTGTGTTGCCATGTCATTGGCTATAGGAATAACACCACAGCTGTTCTGGGTGCACTTAGCAAGTGGGGGTCACCAACTGGCGCACAGGCCATCAACTGATCATGAGCATTACCTACAAAAGACAAGCTGCTGCCTATGCAAAACAGATGTATACCCTACATCTGGGAGAGAGAGAGAGAGAGAGACAGACCAAGAAACCAAGCTACACATAGTGAAATAAAACCAACCATACTTGGAAAACAAAAAGGCATGTCAAACAAGTAAGCATGTAATAGAATCCAGTAGGGGGTATGTAATAATGGGAAATAGGAAGTTCAAGAAATATGTCTCAATAAGACTTGCTCTACTGCTATATTGCTGATCAGAACCTATGGCCATAGTAACTGGGTCTGTCTGCAGTGACAGTGATCACAGTTCAGGCCCCTGAGTCACCCCAGGAAAGGATGGCTCACATATGACTACTACTGGAGTGTGTGTTGAAAAATACTGACTGTGACACTGCTAGGCCAGCTACTGGGATGTTGTAGATATCCATATGCTAATTGTGAATACAACTATAATATACATGTCTGTCACAGAAATGTGAGAGACCTATACAGGATATTTGCATAGTGAAATACTGTTGCAGATGTGTGTGTTGAACAACATGTGATATACTGAGCTCATACCATTCAACTGTCCAGTGTTATGCACACTGACCATATGTGTGCCTCATATTTGTAGTCATTTACTCATATAGAGTTGTGTTATGTCTGGCAAATCATTGGCAACCTATGAAGACTGACATTACAACATCTTCTATTTCTTTTGGCTGTTCCCATTAGGGATTGCCACAGTGGATCATCTGTCTCCATTTCCTCTTGTCCTCTGCATCTTGCCCTATCACACCAACAACCTGCATGTTTTCTATCACCACATCCATACACCTTATCTTAGGCCTTCCTGTTTTGCTTTTACCTGGCAGCTTCATCCTTACCATCCATTTCCCAATGTACTCAGCATCCCTCTCTCAGCACATATCCAAACCAACATAATCCTTTCTACTCTCTGGCTTGGTCTCCAAACCGTCCAACCTGGGCAGACCCTCTAACATACATATCCCTAATACTGTCCACCCTCAACACACCCAGTGCAAGTCTTAACATCTTTAATTCTGCCATGTCCAGCTCTGACTCCTGCCTCTTTGTCAATGCCACTATCTCCAACCCATTTAACATAGCTGGACTCACTGCCATCTTGTAGACCTTCCCTCTCACTCTTAATGGTACTTGTCTGTCACAAATTACTCCTGAAACTCATCACCACCTTCTCCATCCTGCCTTAACCCTCTCCTTCACCTCTCCCCCACATGCGTCATTACTCTTAACTGTCGATCTCGTGTATTTAAACTCATCCACCTTTGCAATCTCTACTCCATACATCCTCACCATTCCTTTATCGTCTCTCCCATTCACACACATACATTCTGTCCTAGTCCTGCTGACCATCATTCCTCTCATCTGTAGAACATATCTCCACCTCTCCAGGGTCTCCTCAACCTGTTCCCTACTCTCACACAGATCACAATGTCATCTACAAACATCACAGTCAACATGGACTCTTGTCTGATCTTGTCTATCAACCTATCCATCACCACTGCAAATAAGAAAAGGCTCAGAGTTGAACCCTGATGTAATCCCACCTCCACCATAAATGCACCTGTCACTCCCACCGCAGAACTCACCACTGTCACACTACCCTTGTACATATCCTGTAGCACTCTTAAAGATTCCTTCTCTACTCCTGATTTCCTGATACAGTACCACAACTCCTCTCTTGGCACCCTGTCATATGCTTTCTCTAAGTCCACAAAGACACAATGCAACTCCTTTCAACCTTCTCTGTACTTCTCCATCAACACTCTCAGTGCAAACATCACATCTGTACTGCTCTTTCCTGGCATGAAACCATACTGCTGATCACTAATCCTCACCTCCCTTCTTAACCTAGCTTTCACTACTCTTTCCCATAACTTCATGCTGTAACTCATCAGTGTTATCCATCTGTAGTTACTACAGCTCTGCACATCACCCTTATTCTTTTAATTGGTAATCAAACAATTTTCTCCACCCCTCACACATCCTCTCACTTTCCAAGATTACATTAAACAATCTGGTTAAAAAGACCACAGCCATTTCTCCTAAACATCTCCATGCTTCCACAGGTATGTCATCTGGACCAACTGCCTTTCGATTTGTAATCCTCTTCATAGCTACCTTTACTCCCTCCTTGCTAATCTGTTGCACTTCCTGATTCATCATACCCACATCATCAAACGTACTCTCTCTCCCATTCTCTTCATTCAACAGACCCTCAAAGTTCTCTTTCCATCTGCTCAACACTTCTCCTTGCTTGTGAGTACATTTCCCTCATTATCCTTTATCATCCTTATCTGCTGCACATCCTTCCTAGCTCGGTCCCTCTGTCTAGCCAATTGGTACAGGACCTATTCTCCATCCTTAGTGTCCAACCTTTCATACAACCCTTCATACGCCTCATCCTTAGCCTTTGCCACCTCTCTCTTTGCCATGCACCCCCATCTCCTTATACTCCTGTTTACTTTCTTCATCTCTCTGACAATCCCACTTCTTCTTCACCAACCTCTTTCTCTGTATACTCCCCTGTACTTCCTCATTTCACCACCATGTCTCCTTGTTGTCCTTCCTCTGTCCAGATGTCATGCCAAACACATTTCTAGTCATTTCCCTTATTAGCTGTGCTGTAGTTACCCAGATATTCGGTAACTCTTCACTGCCACCCAATGCCTGTCAAAACTCGTCCCAGAACTCAACCTCACAATCACCCCTTTTTCAGTTTCCACCATTTGATCCTGGATGCTGCCCTCACACTCCTTCTCTACTTGATCATCAACATCATCCCACAGTACAACATTCCATGCTGCCTAACTACACTTTTCCCTGTCGCCAATTTACAGTCTCCGATTTCCTTCAAACAGGTCCCCCTGCATAGGAGATATTCCACCTGTGTGCATCTTCCTCCACTCTTGCATGCTCCTCTGTCTTGTTAAAAAATTTATTCACTACAGTCATGTCCATCCTTTTTGCAAACTCCACCACCATCTCACCTTCTGCATTCCTTTGCTTAACACCATAACACTTCTGCATCCCCTCTGTTCCCTTCACAAACATGCTCATTGAAATCTGTTCCAATCACCACTCTCTCACCTTTGGGTACAGTCATCACCACTTCATCCAACTCACTCAAAGATTTTTCTGTTTGATCCATCTCACACTCAACTAGCGGAGCATATGCACTAACAACAGTCATCATTACATCATCAATGTCCAGCTTCATTAACATCACTCTATCCAACATTCTTTTCACCTCCAAAAACAACCTTGCCTTACTGTTCCTTCAGGATAACCCCTACACCATTTCTCCTCCCATCCTCAGCATGATAGAACTATTTGGACCCAACTCTGATACACTTAACCTTATGCCCCTTCCATCTGGTCTCCTGCACACACAATATATCAACCTTCCTTCTCTCCATCATATCAACTAGCTCTGTCCCCATACCAGTCATACTGCCAACATTAAAACGTCCTACCCTCACTGACACACTCCTAGCCTTTCTCCTCTCTTCCTGCTATATTAGTGTTGGACATCCTCCAGGGTATGTCTGTGAATGCGAATACTATCCAATGACTTTAGTATGTTACAGCAATATTATGAAAGTGTTACTAATTTTGGCTCATCACCCCCCGCCCCCATGTATGTGTGGCATCCTCCAGATGTCCTGCTCTAACATGTTGACAGGAATGACTGAACAGCAAGAGTGTAAATACAATGTTCCATACTGACATAGAACAGAAATGTATATAAGGTATTACCTGTGCACATCTGTGTATGAGTAGGTATACCTGGTTGCCTCATAACAACAGACATGGGATAAAAAATGTCAGGCAAATAAGCTGTACATGTTATACACGTGTGTAATCTCAGTTTCTGTGCATCCAACAAATTTAGATTTCTACAGCTACTGGTTGTTGCATTGCCCTGACACAGAGATGGGTACTAGAATAAGCATGATTATCAGGTTGAAATTGTAGAGGTGTCCAACTATGCTATGACCTTGTGTCCATGCCTACTACAAACAGCCATATGACCACTGACATAGCTGTATGGACTTTGCAATAGCTTACCTGTAAAACCTGTCTCCACCAAAGTAGAGTAATCTGCTTTGCTGGACAGCAGCAATACACAAACCACATTATTGGTCACTATGTCGGCTGTACAGGTCAGAGTAGGAGCAGGCACCAACTTGTCAGCAAGTCAACCTTTGTTTGAATGAGCATATAAGGTCCCAGGTGGATTACTGTAAGGCTAACTATGAGTAAAAATTGGACCCATTCACCAAGGGCAATCACAAGGCCATCTTCACATATGTCTGCAATCTCAGAGGTGACAACACAACCCACCCTGTAACGGTAGTCAATCACACCATATACACACACCATAGCTATAAACAACCTGCTGCAGACAGAATTAGGGCAAACATCACCCCCCTGGCTCACCATCAGTGTAGGTGGATATGCACAGCACCCACACCCCTCCCCTCATCTTCAGGGAGCAGGTGCATACTGCCTAATCAAAGTCAACAAAAGCAAGTCTCCATGGGACCTGAGAACATTTCTGTCTGCCTCCTACATGAACTAAGGCATATGCTTCCAGCTCCAATACACACTGTATGCAAGCAAAGCCTGAGCACCATTGACATCTCATCTACAAGGAAGATGGCCACTGTCAGCCCTCTACACAAATGTGAATGATGAACGGTGGTTTATGCAATGTACTGTCTCTCATTGGGGTGAACATGACACATCAGGACCAGGAGTGCAATGCAGGTTCATACTGTGCTGATAGATGACAGGGGCATGATGTGGTTGTAAGTAGTGGCTAATAATAGGCAATATTGTTGTGCTGGCTCTGTAAATAACTCTGGGCAATGTATGAGGTCCTGTGATGTGTTTCCCTGTTTATGTCTTCCCAGTGCCATGTAGTGTTAACAGGCATATATTGCTGAGGAAAATGCAGCCATTACAGAAGCAATACTACAGTACCATGAGGTGCTGTTCCGCTGGAGCTGACAAAATCTGTGGGAGTGGACTGCCCTGTTGGATGACCTTCTCCACAGATTGAACATCTTGGACCATCATGGCCGCACATATGATCAGGTCAGGCATCGGGCAACTGACCTCATACGTCGTGCCCGGCAAATTGCTGCTGCCATCGCCAGGGACTGTTTTGCTACAGGTGGGGGTCCTGCTATGCAGGTCCCATTTACACCAATGGATGAGCTCCTTGCCAACCTTGAGGCAGTCTCCACACAACAACCAACACTTGACACACCAGTCATGGAGGTGGGTGGCACCCAGGCAACAGGTGAGGAACTTCCAGGTAAGGCCACAGTGCACATCAATTTAATCATGTCGCAGTCATAATGTCTTCAATAGCATATCTAGATGCATATGGCAGTTCAAACTTCATTTTTGGGTGGGGTTTAGTAATGCACACAAGTGCACATCTATGGTGAGAGACAGCAAATTGTGTACTATCATCACTTGTACTGTACCTGTGCAGACACGTAGCATTCATCTAGTACCAATGCCAAATGTGAGTCTGCTGACAATATGTCTCCCCCACAACTACATAGGTACCTCTCATCTGCATGTGGGACAGCAGCCTGAAGCCAGTGAGTATGGGAGTTTCCTGTTGTGGCTCACCAGTACCCCAGGAATGTTAAGGTAATGCATGTGACCATCCATACAACTGTTACTCTCGGCTATTTTGCAATATCTGCATGTTTGCTTGTGGTGGGGTTAACTGCATTCCATCACAATGGTCATCACAGGGGCCTATTTGCAGGAGATGTCACATATCTGTAGCATTCCTCACAACCTGTCATTGCAGGAAATCTGGACAAAGACTGACAAAATGGGGGGACGAAGGCCCAAAACTAGGGACATATTTTATACATTAGTGTTATATAATGCATATAAATGGTATACACACACCGGTTAGAATATTTGTGAAATACAAAAATGAGAGCACAATATCACATTTCCGAACCCTTCCAACCTTTCATGTGACCTATAACCTGTACAATCCAATTGTAAAACAATCAAATCTGGTAGAGGAACAAGTATGACACATAAAAAACCTACAAGAAGCTAGATACATTTGCGTGAACACGCTGCAGCTATTACTGTGTCGAAGCAGCTTTTGATATTATTACAGCATTACATCTTCTTGGGTATACACCTACCATCAATTACAGAGACTCTTTGATTAACAGCAAATAACGGACAGCTGTTCTATCAGGATCATCCTAAATTTACTCAATTCCCTGCTACAGCAACAGTCATAGTTCGCATACAGCTTACAAAGCAGCAAAGTGGTCTCATTTGTGAAAGGTATCAGCTCAGAGAAGGGTACACACACATTTCCACAGCATTGCACATACCACGGAACACAGTGAAGACAGTCATCACATGGTGGTGAAAATATGGGGCAACAGTGACATTGCAAAGAACTGGACATCCCTCCAAATATGTAGAAAAGACAAGACCTAAACTGGTCAGGGAGGCTGCCAGGAGACCTACATTAACACTACAAGTGTTGCCAGAATCACTGGCAAGTACCAGTTGTGCACTATATGTGACAACAATCTCCTGTATTCTTCACATGACTGGCCTATGGGGTAGGTTTGGAAGATGGAAGCCTTCTCACCCACAGAATAACATCCAGGTCTGGTAGATTTCTCAAGACAAATACATCAGGTTCCTCAACAGCATGTGGGGAAATGTGTTCTCGTGTAATGACACCAAGGTTGCACTTTTTGGTCACAATACCAAAAGGTTTGTTTGGCACAAGAACAACACTGTACATCGCCAAAAGAACACCATACCCATGGTGAAGCATGGTGATGGCAGTGTCCTGCTTTGAGGTTGCTGTTCATAAGCTGGAATTGGGCCTGTAGTCAAGGTGGAGGGGATTAGGAAGATTTCAAAACACCAGTGCCTTTTGGCCTAGAATTATCATGTGTCTGCTAGAAAGCTATGGATGGAGAGGACTTACACCTTTCCACACAACACTGACCCATACCATTCATCAACATCCATAAAAGAATGTTTTCACCAGAAGACAATCAACATTTTAGAAGGGCCCAGCCACAGTCCACACATACATCCAATAGAGAATCTATGGGCTGCTCTGAAGAGGCCTGTGCAGAAGTGATGCCCTCTCAATCTGATAGGGTTGGAGGGCTTCTGCAAGGGACAGTGTACAAATATTGCTAAGTCGAGATGTGTCATGATGATTCACACCATCCCAAGAGGACTGACTGCTGTTATGAAATCAAAAGGTGCTTTAACAAAGTATTAGTTTAAGGATGTGCACAGTCATGCAATCAGCCTTTTGTATGTATTTCAACTTCTACGTTACCCCTAACCAATGTGTTTGTTCTTCAATTGGATTGCACAGGTTATAGGTCACATTAAAGTTGGGAAATGTTATCACATATTTTCTGTGGTCTCATGTTATATATCAGACAAACCTGGCATGTTAACAGGGGTGTCTATACTTATAATGTCCACTGTAAGCTTAGAGGGTTTTTAGTGTAACTGGTTCTGTTGTAACGTACCTGTACTGCAGGTTTCAAAGTGTGAGACTCAAAATTAAATCATTAAATAGTGACACCAGTCCTCATATCATCCCAGTAATGTGTCAGACAAATACAGGATTTATGATGAACAAACCAGAAATATGAGCATGCAGACATTCAGCGACACTCTGCACAGTTGAGAGGTATGTTCTGTAGGAGTTACCACTGTGCTATACAGGTGAACAGCAATTATGTGTACATGGGCGCACCATGTGCTATTTGAAGGCCAATCATCTACTAATACTACTCACATATCACAGAGGTGTACATGAGTTGTAAGAGGAAGTAGAAAGGACTGCACTGCATGATGTTGAGGAACTGTCCAGGGTGTGTATGTAGTGGTCTGACTGTGTTGTGAATGTCACTGGTTGGCTATTGTGAGGTCTGTGTAATGCCTGTCACCTCACCTGTATGTGTATGCTTGTGTGTACATGGGTGTGTGTGCATGTGCATGCATGCATGTGCATGTGTGTGCATGTGTGTGCATGTGTAGCAGAAAATGGTGTAGTGCAGGTATTAATTTACATATGTTGTGTTTCCTCCACAGGTGGTCATGGTGGTCATAGTCCCTCCCACTCAGTATCTGATGTCAGTGTCTCTGCAGATTCTGGCAATGATGATAGTCATATTAGGGCATAGGTGGTGTTGTTAAGGGCTGAATCAGTGCCATCAGTTGGCATGCCACACTCATCCACAATGTCCCCGCACACAGTAACAATGTCCGCACATGGCCCATCCCCAGAAGCCACAGATGATGGACAGTTGGCAGGTGGTGGCATGGAACAGGCTAGTGTGGTGACTATGGCAGGTGTGAGTGTAAACACTGGCCATAGCCAGACTGCAGATGAGGTCCCAAACAGGCGGATGGACAAGGCTGCTCTCAGGAGGACTGCTGCTTGCTAAGTCGCTGTCACAAGTGCCACAGCAGGTGTCACCAGATGCATGTTTTAGGCTGTCATGGATGCACAGGCATGTAGTGAATGCAACACCAGACAAATACACAGGCTGGTGGATGCAACTCTTTCTCATTTACATGGTGACATACATGACCTTGTTGAGGCCACACACCAAAATAATGAGGTCAGGAATAGATGGTGTGGTGAGACCTTGGCAATGCTTGACCATGGCATGTCTGTGCTAGAGTGTGTTGTGGGAGATGAGCATCGGCCACATGGATGTAGATCGGCAACAACATCAGCTGAGAGTCTACAAGGCTGTGCACCTTCACACTCCCATAGTGGCAGTGACAACAGCACTACTGAAGGGGGTTTGCTGTCCACATCACAACGGAGCAGGCCATGGGCAAGTCGTCTTTGCCAGTCCTGTCAGGGACACTGATCCAGCAAACAGCAGTCACCATCAAGAAGCAGTACTGCATCTGGTTTTGGGCTTGGTGGTGCCAGTGAGACTCCTGGCAGGACCAGTTCACATGTCCATGGCCAGAGATGATGAACTGGACACCATGCCATGTATGGTCCACAGCTGTCCAACATATCTCAGTGTAGGGCAACCACATGGCATGACTGTTTGCATACATACACACACGCATATCTGTATCACAGGCAAGTCCCCTCATGATGCACACAGAACCTCTGCACAGCCCATCTGTAGGATACCCCTCCAAACACACCCACATGAATGTCAACCATATGGCCCAGCCAAGGCATCTGGCACACCCACACCATACCCTGTGCATAGGATGATAGCTGTGCCACATCCCTGTCCAACCCATCGATGCAGGGACAGGATAATATGGGCCTGATTCACTGGGTGAACATAGTACAGGGTAGCTATGTAACACTGTTTGAGGTACTGTCTGCTTGCATTTGTTATGGCTACACATAAAGGTGTATGTACCTTATTAGCCGTGATGTATTATTGCTGTTAGTACCACTGACTGAATGTAGTCTGACATGTTGCATTCTCTTTGTGTTCCAGGTGTCTGTGTGTCTGCAGACTGTGGCTCTGCAGACATTACCGACATTACCAACATGGAGTATGGCAGAGTGGAAATACACTGACCATTTCATAGCCAATATACAGCTTTATATGTACATTTACCAGGTTTGTATACATGCAACAGTGTGTGATGGACACTGTTGTCAGCAGTGTGACCTGGCATACATACCCCTTGTCACAAACAGGTAGCCTTCAGACATGTCACCTCAGTGTTGTGTAGTAATACAGGCTCATATATGTTGAACAGGTTATTGGAATACTGTAAGTAGGTCCCTCGCCAGTTTAGGCATTATATTGAATGCAACAGATTCACATGTCAGCATCTGTTGCCCCTGCTATTTCTTTCCCATATACTCAACCCTGATGCAGTTGGTGAGGGCATGCATGGTACTGTGTATGACAGGTTTGTGGTATGTATTCCTGAGTTCACAGGGTGGAACAGGGAGACAAAATGGTATATCCTTTGCATACGCATCTATATCATATTATTATATGATGTAAATAGCGAATGTTATTAGATCATACCAACAATATCGAAACAACAAAATATCGAACAAACAGAACAGTAAATATTTCCCACAGAAAAAAATTGCTACTCTGTAAAAAAAAAAAAGAAATAGACTTAAACACAAATTTGCCCCCCACCATCCCTCCCACTTAAATATACCAACTCCAAGATTATACCATAGTGGAGGAAATGGTAAAGTCCCAAAGACGGCCCACCAAATTTTTTCCCTGGGAAAAATTTGATGTTCTGTGATTTCACTATTTTGCCATTTCGACAGTATTGGATTGACTAAATAGCATTTGCTATTTAGTCCATTTGATAGCATTATATAGACCCTTGCATACTCACAGTAAAGACTGATACAGGGGATGTGCATACAGTAACACAAACACAGTTGGCAATGGACAGATTCGTAAACCTACATATCCACTTTAATGTACTATAGTGCTACATGCACATGACATGCCCCACATAGACTATATGTGTGGGACATAACCCACCACCTCTTACAACACGTAATGTGAATACCTTCATGGATGGTGAGATAACCTACCAGGAATAGCAACTGGAGTCATCTATTGCTTCTACAAGCCTGGACAAGTGATAGGGTAACACACATTGTATCAGTATGATGTTTCAGTCAGGTATGATATCTGATGCTTGTATGTGTGTCAGTACACTAACTGTGACCTATTTGGCAACAATATCACATACATAGCCATTGTTAGGGGATACAGACCACATATGGGTAGCAAACATCCAGATTCGTACATTTGTACAGATTACCGTAAAGGCCTGTTCAACGATTTAACATGCTACATGTGAGGCAGATGCCATTAACATGCTATATAAAGTAATGCCATCAGAAGGTGGTAAACAGGCATGGATGGCACACACATCAAAATGGTATAATACATACAGGATATGATTCCCCACCCAAACACACAGTATTAAGATTAGAACCAGTACCTATCTAGCTATTTCCACTACAGTGTTATGCAGTTATCAGACATGCTATGGAGCTTATATGGATTCATCTTGTCCCAAGCTACTTCTAAGGTGAATGACTTCAGCAGGCATTGTAAAGAAGGATGATGGGAAGTGTACAGGGTGGTACACAACTCAAAATGGTACACCCCAAACATGATATGATTCTCACGCACAAACACACACTTACTTGCCAGTATTGAGATTAGAACCCCTGCCTATCTAGTGATTTGTACTATAGTGTTACCCAGTTATCGTTATGAATTATGAACAGTTATTGTTATGAATGACTTCAGCAGGCATTGTAAAGAAGGGTGATGGGAAGTGTACAGGGTGGTACACAACTCAAAATGGTACAACCCACACATGATTTTCATCTCACACACAAACACACACTTACTTGCCAGTATTGAGATTAGAACCCCTGCCTATCTAGTGATTTGTACTACAGTGTTACACAGTTATCGCACGCGTGATGGAGTTTACTGTGCTGAAACTTGGCCAAAAGTGCTGATAAGTGGAAAGACATTAGCAGGGTTGATAAAGTGGGTCAGTGGGTGGGAAACTTCTCAAAATACATTTCTTACAAACATGTACACTTACACACCCACACACACACATTTGTCGAATCTGAGATTAGAACTTCTATTTATCTAGTCATTTGTACTAGAGTGCTACACAGTTATCACACATGCTACAGAACTTACTGGGCTGACAGCTGGCCAAAGGTTCTGATAAGGGGAATGACATTGACAGGACTAATAAAGTAGGGCACTGGGTGGGAAACTTATCAAAATTCTTTTTCTTCTTACAAACATACACACACACTTATACACCCACATTTGCCAGATCTTATATTAGAACCCCTGCCTAACTAGAGATTTGTACTATAGTATTACATAGTTATCACATGCACTACAGCGCTTACTGGGCTGACAACTGGCCAAAGGTACTGATAAGGGGAATGACATCAGCAGGACTGATAAAGTGGGGCACTGGGAAGTGCTGTGGATGGGAATGGCCTAAAACTGTTTCACCTACAAACACTCCCTCACTCTTACACACACAACTATCACACACACAGTTGCCAGTTTTGAGATTAGACCCCCTATCTCTCTAGTTATTTATACTACAGTGTTACACAGTTATCGCACATGCTAAATAGCTTATAGGAGTGATAGGTGTCCAATGGCACTTCTAAAGTAAATGATCTTGTGAAGTAGGACAATGTGAAGTGTACCGAGTGGAAAGATTCTCCTAATATGTAGACCTATGAACACACACACACACACACACACACACACACACACACACACACACACACACACACACACACATGCAGGTGATGTCATATTATAAACTCAACCTCAGTACTGTTACACAATGTGGCTCACCTTTTATGCTGGCATATGCAACTGTTTACAACTGGTATGCCACTGTCCACAGCAGAACATCACTGTATGCCATTCAGGGTATTCGTGCATGTGACTCACTCTGTCTGTGCCCCCTGTGTGTCTCTCTCTCTCTCTCTCTCTCTCTGTCACTGTCTGTCACTCACCTCCCCACATCTATGTGTGTGTATTCTTGACATATGTTATCTGTTGCCCATATATATATATATATATATATATATATATATATGTGTGTGTGTGTGTGTGTGTGTGTGTGTGTGTGTGTGTGTGTATCTCATGCAAAAGATGCAGATATGTCACATATGGGCTGCCTACACCTAGCTGACGGATATCCTGTCTGATGTGTTTGTGTGGGGACAGTTGAGGTGTACATAGCTGTCTGTATGCAAAGACATATATACACAATACAGTCATATATTCCGATTTGGGTCCCAACATGTCCTGTGATTCTCTAACTGTAGGAGCATGCCTAGTGTGACCTTCTATAGTTACAGTGGGACTCCATTCCAGAGATAAGTGTACTCCAGTCCAGGGTTTTGTGTGCTACAGCCATACCTCTCAGTAGTACTCAAGACTTTCCTCAGGGTACTGGGTTTGTTTAGCAGACATTCACTGACATATCTGTAGTCTGAAATTGCAATGTATTGTGTCATTACCTACTGCCAGACATCCTCAGATCATCACAGTGCTATGCCAGAGGAATACTAGTTATATGATGCATAGACCAATATTATGAGGGCAGCTATGTATGTTCTTGCCCAACAAGGCCATTTGTGTGGTGTGGCTACAGCCAGTTGAGTAATGATGTGCTGTGTAAACAGTCCAGCAACCTGGTGATATGCTGGCTGAGGATCTCCTGCTTGTGTGATATCTTTCTAACCTGGGATGTCCTATCCTTTGTGGGCATATCTCTCACTTGTACATTTTTTGGCAGGCTGTCCAGGTGTTTGGCTAGAGGTTTCATCCTGTCTACATAAACTTGTGTTTTTATGACAAATTAGTTACCTATAATTGAAGAGTGATGCTACAAAAATGATGATAGACATTACTATTTCAGACTACATAGCCTTCAGACAATTCCTGCTACTGCAAACCCCTCACCCTACCAGCTTTCTCAGTATCTAAGGGTGATATTTGCAACTCATGCCTATAATTCTAACTTTGTTCCACTTTTATTTCTGCCCTTGTCCTGACATCTTGTTGTCAGAGGCTGGGAGTTATGGGTGTGGGTACAGAGTGCATTCTACTATGGAAGCATGTCCATTATATGTAAAAGCAAACATAAGAATAAAGGATTATTGAAAAAAACACTGGCAACAGTACCAAGAAGCACTTATATTCACAAAAGCCTTGGCACCTCAGCTACACATCCTTCAAGATGTCCATTATATGTGTAGTATATTCCACATAGCACTGTGACTTCCAGGTATGTCAGTGACAGAGCAGTGGGTGCCACTGACATGCATAACAGTTAACACTGCAGTTATCTGTGCATGGCCCTGTCAAAGACAGCTCTGTACCTAGGGCACTATGAGACAACTGCCAGGAGAATGTGTTGGCCAAGATGCTGACAGTATTAACCACACATAGATCATTAATCCCTGCATATTGTGGACAGGCAACATGTTTTCATGTATATTGATACAGCCCTGCCAATGTGTTCTATGCTGCTATTCCCCTGCAAACATACATGTTACGGCATTTATGTGGGTATATGGGGTGGGGGGTCACACCTGTCAACTGTACACATTTGCACAGACTGTGTTGATATTAACTTTACATTTTGGTTGCATTTACCATACTATTGTGCCTTATCTTGAGGATTAGAGGCATATCAGTAAATAGCACAGGTCAGATTGTAATGGCATACATTTGAGTTTCAGACTTCTTACACTTCATAGCCTTACTGCAAGTGCAAGTCCTGCTGTGCTATCACTTTGAGAGTCTGTAGGGAGGTAATTCAACATTGCCACCCTTTGTGTGCCTTTACCAGACATTTCTCTCTGGTTTTCTACAGCTGACTTGCTGTGTGGATGTGAGGGGTGTGTATGGGACCCCAACACCGACATCATGCCTGTGCCTATGACCCCCCCAGTTAGTTGTTCCCACATATTCACTGCAGTGGAATTTGCCACATTGGGCACTATTGCATAGTGTGTGGAGGCCAGTTTGGCCAGACATTTCCTGGTGTCCCACATAACTGTTGGTTGTGTGCTGCTATCCCACTAGGCCACCCCATTCCCTTGCATGCATTCAGCATTACCATAGATATGCTAGCAAAACATATTAATTCATTCATTTATTGTTAAGAATACTGACTTACCTTGTGCCTGAAGCAGTTGTGAGGACATTGCTTGAGGGACACCTATGTTGGATGCACACAGTACACTACCTATACAAGGTAAGTTACAGGTAATTTGATGTGTGTGTCATTCATTTTACTGTGTGTATGAGTCAGAGAGAGGTGTCACTCCATGGGTTCCTTACAGTGTCAGTGTGTGTGTGTGCTATGCGTTGCCTCTTTGCCAAGGCCTGAGCATACTGGGCATGCCACCGTCTGCCTACAGAGGCAGGCTCAGGGGCCTCCTCCTCTGAGTCCTTCTGTGCCTGTGGAGACCTTGGCAATGGTGCTGGGCTGTGCGGCCCTTCCCCTTGCTGTTCCTTTTGTAACTGTTTCCATAGGATCATATTGTGCAGCATGGCATATAATATGAACATGTGTGCACATGTGGCTGGAGAGTACTGCAAGGCTCCTCCAGATATGTCAAGGCAGTGGAACCGTGACTTGAGCATCCCAAACATATGCTCTATAATGATCCTGGTTTGTGCGTGTGCCTCATTATGGCATTCTTTTGTGGGTGTAGGTGCATTTCTGATGGGTGTCATCATCCATGGCTCCAGTGCATAGCCAGCATCCCCCACCAGATGGCCATACACAATACCCCCACTGGCAAATGCCTGGTACAGCTGTGACAAATGCCAAATGTGGGAGTCGTGATAGCTTCCAGGGCTGCCAGCCCACACATTCATGATAATGCCCTGGGCATTGCACATGACCTGGCAGTTGATGGAGAGGAATCCCTTGTAGTTTATGTAGACCCTACCTTGCTTACCGGGTGGTGCTTTGATGTGGATGTGCGTGAAGTCTATGGCACCCGGTACCTCCGGGTATTCTGCTACATGGCGGAAGAGATGCATATTGCTGGTCTTCTCCTCACTGTGTTGGGGAAGTAAATGTGCTCACCAGCATGTGGTAGCATGGCATCCAGGAACTAGTGGAGTACCCTGGATGCACATGCCTGTGAGACCCCCATGATGTCCCCAGTAGGTCCTTGGAAAGTACCTGTAGCTAGAATTTTTAAGGCTACACACACCTTGGTATCCACTGGGATGGGTTCCCCTCTGTTGGCTCTAGGTCTGAGTTGAGACTGGCACAGCTCGGTGATTTGCTGATGTATGTCTCTGTCCACCCTGTAGCGCTCTACTATCTCCATATCATGTAGTCCCTGGTAAGTTACCCTGGGCCTGAACACTCTTCTCCTTCTCCTTGGTTTGTGGCAGTTATCATTGTCCTCCTCTCCACCCTCAGCCTCTAGTATATACTGATGGATCAAAGCAATGGCAGCCCCTAACATTTTTCCAGTTAAAATTTCTCTGCATGTGTATATCAATGGTGCAGAGTTTGTGGGAAAAACTAGAATGTAAGGTGTTTGCATAGTTTATACTGTTGTGCTGCAGATGCTGTCTGTATGATTGGCTGATAATGATACATTCTACCTGCTAGCTATGTAATTTGTTCTTTATTGCTTTTATTCTGCTATTTTCCTTTTTTTTCATTCCTATTTCCTCCCCATTTTAAGCCCCGAGGTGCACAGCACAAACCCGGTGCCCAAATGTAAACAGTCCTGCTATTTCCGGGGGGGGGGTTGTTTTGTTTTAGACTGGGTGCATAATGAGCAAACCTGTTTAGCTAATGTAAACATGAAGAAATGGCCCTCCCTGGATGCAAACACGCTCTTCATTTCATGGAATAAGTCAATACAGCCTCAGACACTCACCCTTACTTAGCTGTGCTTAGCTAAATTTATTTGTGCACCATAGGGCTCCAATGTGCTTACGCAATGCCTGACACACACCCTTTTCATCTGTTGCTCCTCCTAGTTACACGATCATGCTATAGCTGGTTAGGTGCATTTTGGTATTTGGAAGATTTTTGTGATTCAGTAAATTTCCCCTCATTTCCATACTCCACTGCTTTAGTCCATAGTTACTACATTACTCCAGAGCCTTTCCCCTTGACAACCACTATTCCCTGGTATTGTTTTGATTCTGCATGCCATAGACTCATAGACTATAATGTCAAAATGCAGATTTCCCTTAAAGTTGAGTTTTCGCATTTTTTTTTATTTTCGGCATGATCCCGTTTGCATGCCACTGCCCTATGCTTAAATGGCCGAGATTGGCAAAAAAAAAATAACTTTGATTTTTATAAAAATGAAGCACTTTTCCATGCCAATGGCCATATATTTGGCCATTGGCATGCCTAAAGAGTACAATACATGTTTTTTTTTTTTTTTGAGCTGTCATGCCTCCGTTTTGTTATTTGAAGAAATCTATTTGGCTAGTAGCCAAATACATTTCTGCAACTAACACTGTTCTTGCACAGATACCTGCCTGCTTGTTGAATTGCTAATTTACCTCATTTGCATGGTTTTCACCAGCATTTGAGGTAATTAGCATTCTGCACTGGTTTCCATGCAGGAATAGTGTAGGCAGGCTCATGCATGTCAAACACTAGTTTACTGGCTCGGCGGCTATGAGAGAGAGAGAGAGAGAGAGAGATCTGCATTTTGTCTTTGACCTGACAAGAAGACCCATTCACCACACTTGCCTTGCTCTGTAAGTAAGTTAGCTAGGGTATAGTAATTCTCTTAGATTCAGTCAGTCAGGAATATAGTGAAGTATAGCTTAGATGTTTTCTGTATTTATTTGACACTGTCCTGCAATATTATTTTAAGTATTTCCTGTGATTTTGAACTCTAAAGTAACTGTGATTATTTACTGAATATTTTCTTGTTTTTTATTATTTATTAAATATATTTAAACCTATCATTGTGGCTGATATTTGTGAGACATATTTAAGTTATGAAAGTACATATTTATTTGGTGACACTGTGGGCCACTCTTAATAGTCTTGCTCTTGGTCAAATTACCATTTGTATTGATAGCAACATTACATAGTAAGATTGGACACCCTTTGTTAAGGGACTCAAGTAGCTGATAAGGAGTTACTAGTAGCAGTAATAACTACCTTATAGTCTGGACAGAAGGGGGCATAGCTAACCTGTAACCTGTAAACATGTGCTGGCCTTTCCCATGTGTGTGTGCATATAAATTAAACCTCAAAGAGTGTGTGTGTCAGCTACTTGGGTAGGGACACAAAGCACTGGTTGAACTGAGAGGGTGCTGGAGGCCTTTGCTTGGTCCCTCAGCTGAGATCTTAACTCTATAGCTGTGTCAGTGGGGAGTCTTATTGTGGATCTGGTGAAGGAGAAAGAAATCAGCCCCAGACAGACTGTGGTCTGTGTGTGCTCTTAAGGGAAATTGCACTTGATGCAGATAGCTGCATCTGGAAACACTGTGTGTGTACCTGTCATCCTCCTAGTGTGTATGTCCCCCACTGTTGCCAGTGGTGAGGGCAGAGACTCTTTGAGTACTGGACCAGTGGTGGGGTGTCACAACCATAATCAGGACTTCATTCACACATACTAAAACATATCAATGATGCCTCTGTACATTTTGCTAATGTTTCAGTACTGCCTCTCAACAGTGGTTGTTTTGTATATCTCCCTACCTACCATTAACACTACCACCTTGTTTTACTTTCTCCCTCCTTTCATTTTTTAATTTATGCTGTACCCCTCTACCTATTTTCACTCATTCAGCTATGTCATTATCCCTCCCATTTAGTATTTATTGTTGTTTTTGTTCTACTTTCCCATAGTGGATATGTTGTTCAATTGTATACGGCAGTTTACATTCCCCTTGACAGTTTATGGACATATGAGTCTTCATTTTGTCTGCCAATATCAACATTGATTTCCCCTTTATTAAGATCACAGGTTTATAGGTAATTATCAGGCAAGTGATCTGTGAGAATCATATGAAAACCAGCCTTCTATTCCCAAAATAGTTTTTAGCCCTTATATGTTATATGCAAATAATCTGGAGATGAACAGAGCTAGGATATGTTGGGTGATTACATGTTGCCTGTATCCATGAGGGACAAGAATACTGAAATGGTGGTGAATTTGTGGTTATCCATTAATTGGTCCAAGCTACATTTGAATAAAATAAGAAAAGTGCTTTGCTTTATGTTGAGTGCAAGACTGTTCCATAAATGTGGAATTCTCATTGATACACACCTATCCCTCAAGTTTTATTGATACTACAGAAGAGATTTAGATCCATTGAAAGGCTGTTTATGCCACTACTGGACTCATGAATATATAATAGGTTTGAAAGGATAGTGCAGACTGAGGATCTATATGCGGCCACCTCTCAATAGCCTGTATGATACTGAAAAGAGGGATTAGGTTTTAAAATGGTTCCAGAGATTTTATGATTTAGGCCCTTGAGATTCTTAGTGAGAAAGTTTCATGGTAGTTCCATTTATGATAAGTATTTGGGCAGTACATACTGAAAGGGGCATTATACTCACTGACTGACTGGCCTAATGAGTGCCGGGTACAGTGGAATGATTATATTCCTGTGCCTGGATGCCATACATGTAGATATAAGCTGTGCAATGAAAAAGGACTTGCTTACAATAGTGGATACAGTGTGAATAAAGGACAGTTTGTTGCTGACAGGTTCTTAGATCCTTGACCATGAGATCAATTTTCAGGGGTGATTGCCAAAGTGAAATTTACAAGGGGAATCCTGTTTGCCAAAGTATATGATTATATATTTCTCTAATTTTAGTTTTAGTCAGTAGTTATGACATCACCTGTATGTTTGGGACAGGTCTTCTTGGAAGATCATTTATTTTATTTATTTATTTTATTTTACATTTGTTAACCTGGCTAGTCCAACTGGATACATGTCCATTTTCAGTGGAGGCCCGAGGAGAAAAGCTCCACTAACTACTACTTAACAAGTTAAAGAAAACATATACAGAATTATGCGATAAAAGGAAACATTTGCTTAAAATATCTTTCAGAATGTATATACACAAGAGTACAATATGAGACTTCGCAGGAGAGTTAGGTTAGATAATTTACTAGGTTACAGTATTACTGCATTATACTGAGAAATAGAATTAGATTATGATAGATCGAGATGAAACCTGAAAGAGGAGAAGGAATATTACAGAGAGGTAACTCATACAAAGTAATGGAAGTAATACATGCCTAAGCATGGTGTGCTTTGAGTAGTTAATGATAACACAAAGTTTGCAGTCATCGGGAGACTCTGTTACTCACAAACCCTTGACATTAACTTTGAACTCTGAGAAGTAAAAGGTAGAGAGGAGTGACCTAAGGACTGAACCCTGGGATACACCACTAGTGACAGGTCTTTTGGAGGAGGTAGAACCACCCACCCTTATTTCCTGAGATGTATTTGTGACCCAATTTGTTTTCCACTGAGCTACATAAGGATTGACATCTAGCTTGGAGGGTTTATCTCCTATACCAGAGTGTGGGATGGGATGGAACATCTTTGCAAGTTCTATATATGTGGTGCATACTGATTTTCCCTTACTCTACAGCAATTTTTTTTGAAGAATTGATCAAATTGGGCAGGCAGGATTTGCCCTTAACAAATCTGCACTAGCTTGGGTAAGTTGCCTATGACAGTATTAAAAAAAACATATATATATATATATATATATATATATATATATATATATATATATATATATACATATATATATATATATATATATATATATATATATATATATATATATATATATATATATATATAAAAAACAGGTTGAAATTCACAGGTGATTTATTAATGTTTTTGTCCTCTATAATGGACTTATTGAAATTAAATATTTTTAAGTCCCTCTTGTACTTATAAATATGTTCCCATCATATCATGTGATGCATTTCCTCTAATAAACATTCAGATCTAAACATTAAAAACAATGAATACCTTAAAAATACTAATGCATGAATAAAAAATAAATGAAATATAGGGTATGTATCACATAGTCAAAGTTGTGTAACTTCGAACACCTAATGGTTGAACCATTATGTTCAAAGTTATGTAACTTTGACTACCTAAAAAAACACAATGGTCAACAAAATAAACTGTTGTAAGCAGGGGGACAAGCACCCCACATGGGGTGCTGTGCCCCTGCCCTCCCTACTTAAATATACCGGGTCTATATTAGATCACTGAGCACTTAAAAAAGCGAACGGTGATTAATCAACCCTATGTAAGCGAAAGCTTACAATTTCAAACTGTCAGAACAGCGATTTTTTTCCTAGGGAAAAAAATCGCTGTTCCAACAACAACAACAAAAAAAGCATACTTTAAACATTACATTAAGTGGGGGGCTTTACCCCCCACACCCCCTACTTAAATATGCCAACTCCGACACCGCACTACAGTGCCGAAAACAGTTTATTTTGTTGTCCATTGTGGGTTTTTTTTAGGTAGTTGAAGTTACGTAACTTTGAACATAATGGTTCAACCATTAGGTGTTCAAAGTTACATAACTTTGACTATGTGATATAGACAAAGTAACGAAGCGGCCAAGCAAATTCTTTCCCAGGGAAAGAATTCGCTTAAAAGCTGCTTCGATGTTTTGCCGTTTCAGGCTTTTGAGTTTGACCAAGACGCATTCTAAAGAATGTGTCTTTGGTCTTCTAATAGGGAACCAATATACCAACTCTGAGATCACACCACATTGAACAGAATGAAAACCTCAGCCTATGGAGATTTCCATTCACACACTCAAACTTTTACAAATTCGAATGTATGATCTCGACCATATGTGGTTTGAACTTGTAAAATTTTGATGACGTGATAGGATCCCGAAATATACATATCAATCAAAACTTCATTTTAGCTATTGTGTTTTGTTTTAAGAACTAATTGGGCATTAATAACATCATTAATACCTGGTGTTTTATCTGCCTCCAGTGATAAATTCCTATGCAATTCCCTTTAAGTAAATAGGCATTCAAAGACCTCCCCTCCATTTTTTGTTCACTTTCTCAATGATAAAAAATACATTATTTTAGTCTTAACACTATTTACTGTGTTTGGCTAATGCATAATTGCAATCTTGCTTTCTGATACAGTAAATTTGTTGATATATTCTCTCCTTGAACTTCTTTTTTGTTTTTCTGATATAGAACACCTCTCAGGATAAACTGTGAGCAATGTACACTACTCTCTTAGCGTTACAACCACATCATGTTTTAAGATTAATAGTTTTAAAAAACTTTTCTATTGATGTTTTTTCTGATTTTTTTGTGTTTTTGGAATATGTTCTTATTTATTAAATCCATAAAGATCTTTCCAAAGCTTCACAGATGAGGCTTTTCAAGTTTATGCATCTGTAATTACATAGATATGTTGAAGACTCACTTTTGTGCAAGGAAATGACTATTGCTGTCCTACATCCATTTGACATGAAGTCTGTTATGAGGCTGAAACTGAATACTCTCTGTAACGGATTTTCTATCCTATTTTAGGTTGATTTGTAGACATCTTGGTATGTTGCCTGTCCCCATAGAAGTAGTGTTATTGGCCTTAGATAACACCTTGAGGACTTGTGCATGGGAGATTTAGGGTATGAGATGTAGGTCTGTGATATGAGACTACTGGTGGGGTGAGAAGGTGAGAATTTTGAGATAAACGTGACTGCTAGTAGATCAGCAATATCTTCAGGGTCTGAGTACATGATATCATTTACTATTATTTGTGTGCAGTGCTGGGCATTGTTTCTGATGTTTCTAACATAGTCAAAATAGGCTTTGTAGTTATCCTTCACCTGGGTGGCTATTTTTACCTCATATTCAGCTTTACTTGATTTGATCACACTCCAAAGTTCCTTATTTAATTTATCAGAGCATTTCTTTGCATCTTGAAAGTTAAACTTATTGTTTGTGCAATGAGTTTTTTTTTATTCTGTCTGTTTCCACCATAATAGTTTATTTTTGAATATGGGATTGTATTTACTTCTTAGGTGGATATCCAGGTCAGATGGGCATAGTCCCCATCACTTCTTGAAGTCCACTTCCCATATTTCTGTATTCCTCTATGACACACTCCTATATACTCTTTCCTCAGCTACACTCCCACATTATATGCATTTTGCATTTTGTTCACATCCCAAACAACTGTTTTCTCTTCTTTACTTTTCTTTTCACTGCTCAGCCTGCTTGGTGGATAGTGCTGTAAGTGTATGGTTCTCATTTTCTGGTCCCCTATATGAGTTTGCATCCCCATTGCCTCCATTCTCTGTCGCTATACTTCTTGTCACCCTTTCTCATCTTCCTCGCCTCTCCTCTTCCTCTTTGTATAGCAATACATAACTCCCTTCCTTTCCTCCCCTCACACTGATGTATGGGTGCCTTTGCTACCTTCCTTATTTTTTCTTCTCAATAATCCTTATTAATATCCTGAAACATTTTATTCGGAGGTCAGCTCATAGCCCTTCTTTCTTTTACTAATTTCTTGATTGATATATTTTACCCAGACCGGGTCTCCGATCTGTCTTAAACCAAGCCACCTGTACAAAGTTTATGATATGGTATGTTTTTGAAGTATGGCATGTGCAAGTCTTCCTTCCACATTTTTATTTGTGGTCTTTTAGCTGCTATTTTGGCCTGCCTCTCTTTCCATATGAGTATATCCCACATTATTTATATCTCTTTGGTAATCATTTCATACCACAGCAATGACATGCACCCTACTTAGGAAGCTGTTAAAATTCTGAGGAGATTAACTGTAATCCCTGGAACACTGTAAATCAAATTAACTTTGTGGGGAAATCATACTATGTCTGAGGTTAAGGCATTTTGCGGTATGCCCCATATACCAATGTAAAGTGAGTTTGTAGTTTTTGTTCATAAGACCTCAAGAGGAGCGTGAAAGAACAAAGGTGGAGGCGTATCCATCTTAATTAAATCCAAATACACCTCGAGAATGGTTAAACAGTACAATTCTCCTGAGCTACTCCAGGTCCAAATAACAAACGGTAAAACTCCTTAACACATCATTGCTAGCTACAGGTCCCCACCATGAACCATGAGAAGCACACTGCCTACCTGCACTTGCTTAAGTCACTCACTATACAGCCAAACACCTTGGTCATGGGAGATGTCAACTATCTTTCTATCAAGTGGGTGACACACATGAGCATAAACAATAGCACCCTGAGGCTCCTGGACTTTGTTAATACAAATGCTCTGGAACAGTTAATCTATATCCACACAAGGGGCTCAAATGTTCTGGACTTGGTACTCTCCAATATGTGGGGGGGGGGGGTCACTGCACTACCCCTTTGTTTTGTCCTCCCTATTATGGTCAGACCATAAATCTGTCTTATTTAAAGTAATGATCAGACCTGACACCTCAACAGGAGCAGTAAAAAATGAGAAACTTTTCCAAAATAAACTATACCTATTAAGCAATGGTTTGAAAAGTTTCAACCCCCTGCTAACCCAGCCAACAATAACTCTATGAAGAGGAGTATATAAACACCCTGTATAACCACTTAAACAACTGTATTGACTATGCTGTATCTGACAGTATCAAAACCATGTCCTCCTGTAAAAACAAGCCACCCTGGTGGAATTTGTGTATAAACAGGTTATATAACAAAAGGAAGAAACTGATATCTAAGAACAAAAGGGAACCTAGTCAGCAGAGAAAGAATACCCTCCACCTCTTGAACAAGCAAATCAGATATCTGGTAAAGTCCTCTAAAGCTAGTTATGAGGCTAGATTAGCTTCCCTAGCTAAAGACAATCATAAGTCATTCTTTAGCTATGTCTGAAATCTAAAAGGGAATACCCAGCTACGTGGGAACTCATACTGGATGGTATCAGTCACACTGACCCTAAGGAAATTGCCAACCTGTTAGCTGACAGATTTGGTGCAAACTTCACCTCCTTGTACCCACCAGCCATATCCCAAAGCATACCTGACACCTGTCCAATCCCCAGTATCTCCAATGAGCAGGTCATATCTGTGCTCTCCAAGGTCAAAAACACAGCCTCTGTGGGACCAGATAACATCCCGGGCTGCTTAGTAAACAATATAAAACATGGCCTAGCAGATCTACTTGGCACTGTCTTTAACTGTAGCCTGAGCACTGGCTTTGTTCCAGCAGAGTGCAGAACGACAAATGTAATCCCCTTGTACAAAGGGTGCCCATCAACCAACCCTGAGAACTGTAAACCCATAAGCCCAACCAGCCTTATCTACAAAGTCATAGAAAGAATCATCATGGACTTTATTAACAAGGGCATATGCAACCTTCAAACTCTCAACCCAACCCAGTTTGGTTTTGTTAAGGGTAGATCATGCTTATTGAACCTGGTGGACCTCTTCGCGAATGTCACCAAAGCCATGGACAAAGACAAAGCAGTTCATGCCACCTATCTTGACTTAGCCAAGGCTTTCAACACAATCCCTCACTCAGGTACCATCAAGAAATTCTCCCAGCTGGGGATTAACCCATATGTCACTAGATTGGTAGCCAACTGTCTTGCTGACAGAAGCCATACTATCAAAATTGGAGATTCCACCTCCACCAGTAGAACAGTTAGTAGTGGGATACCAAAAGGTTCTGTGCTTGGCCATGTACTGTTTGGAATTTATTTCTTGGAAGTTCAGGTGAAAGTAGATGGCCTGTGGTTTATCAAGTTCACAGATTACTGCAAACTGGGAGCAGTCATTGAGTCCCCTAAAGATATTAGCATACAACAGGAGGGGTTAACACAGACAGATGATTGGTGCCAAAGCCATGGTCTAAACCAAGATGCAAAAAGTGCATAATTGTCCCCTTTGGAAAAGAGGTAGCCCTTGCAAATTACAATATAGGCAGCACCCCCCTAAGCTTGAACCCAGTGGTGTGTAACTTGGGATCACAAGTTTATAGGATCATTGGATCATAGGAGGTTACTAGGCTAATGGCCTCAAGGCCTTTATAAGCATAGCTAAGTTCAACCTGTGTCCCCAAGGTTGTTAGGTTCATGTAGACCCTAAAATCAGCACCTCTTGTCCCTGTCTAAGAGGGACATTGGTGAAACTCCTGTGGTGAATTTCCGGTTATCCATCCAGTCACTCAAACTATACTTAAACAGGGCCAATGAGGGGCTTTGTTTAACATGAATAGGAAGCTTGTTCCAAAGGTGGGGTAACCTCTGTGTGCCATTTCACTTGCAAATGTGCAGCATTTCAATTAAAGCTGAGTCAGAGATTGCTCTGTAAGGTACAGATTGCCTCTGAGCAGTCTGTACAACACAGAGTAAAGTGACAATGCATTCAGTCTGTCCACATAAGACATATCTTGAAGACCCTACATTTTCTTTGTAAGGAACTTTATGGTCTCTCTTATTGCTGCAGGTGTTTGGAAAGGAACATACCAAAGGGTGCATTGTACTCTATTATTGGCCTGATGAGGGAAGTGTATGGGGGGGGGGGTTATAACCTCTTTCTTTTCTGGAGGCAATGCCCTTACTTATGAGATGAGCAATATAAAATGCCCTTCTTACCACTATGGAAACATGGTGATTGAAGTTAAGGTTGCTGTCGACCTGTGTGCCCAGATCTCTTACCATGGACTGTGTACTTAGGGTATTGCTACTGATGTGCTAGTTTGCAGGACGGCTACCTTTGCTGAAGGGGATGATAATGCATTTTTTTGCATTAAGTTTAAGACCATGACTTTGACACCAGTCACTAGTCTGTCTAAAACCTTCTTGCAGGATGTTGACTTTGTCAGGGGTTTCAATGATTGCTCCCAGTTTGCACTCATAAGCAAACTTTGTCACCGCAGTCCTTTAGTTTAAGCCTATACTTCAGAGAAGTAGGTTCCAAACATCAGTGATCCCAGAACTGATCCCTCTGGAACACCACTGGTTATGGGTCAACTGGAGGAGGTGGAGTCCCATATTTTGACCATATGAATTTTTTCAGTGAGCCAGTTTGTAGCTCACCTGATACTGTATGGGTTGATACCCAGATGGGTGAGTTTATTAATGATGCCTTAGTGGGGGATTGTGTCAAAGGCCTTAGCTAAGTCTAGGTAGGCCATATGCACAGATTTGCCTTCCTCTAGGGCTTTGGGGACTGTCACAATGAAATCCACCAAGTTTAACAGACATGATCTCCCCTTGATAAAGCCAAACTGGCTGGGGCTGACCATTTGGAGATGTCCTATATGTTTGTTAATAAGGTCCATGATGATTCATTCCATGGCCTTGCAGAAAAGGCTGGTCAGGCTAATGGGGCTATAGTTCCCAGGCTACATGGATGTACCCACTTTGTTGAATGGATGACAGTAACTGTTTTCCATTCCACTGGGACGAAACCAGTGCTTAGGCTTTGATTGAAAAGCGTGCCCAATGGTGATGCTAATTCCTGTTTTAGCCCATGTAGAACACAGCCCAGGATGTTGTCTAGTCCCATAGAGGCTGTGTTTTTGGTCTTGGAGTGGGCATTTATGACTTGCTCTTCAGAGATAATAGGTGGGGACAGTTGTTAGGGATGCTTTGGGGTATATGCGGCAGGGTCAGGGGAGTGAAGTTTTCACAGCAGGTTTACTATATCCACAGATTCTATATATGTAGTACCATTAACTATGAGCTCAGTGCAAATCTGGTCCTTACCTTTAAGGTTACAGATGTAACTAAAGAACTCCTTGTGGTTATCCTTAATTGGAGTCATAGTTAGCCTAGGAGGACTTCACTAGGAGTTATATTTGCTGATAGCAGTCTAAACTTTGATCACCATGTGTTCACTGTGGTAAGGAAATCCTTTTACATTGCACACCTCATAAGTAAGGGCATTGCATTCAAGACCAAGGATGTTATAACTCCTCTGTACTCCACCCTCATTAGACTACTAATAGAGTACAACACTCCTTTTTGCATGTACCTCACCAGACACCTGCAGCAGCTGGAGAGACCACAGGAGTTCCTGACCAAGAGAATCTAGGGACTCCAAAACATATCCTATATGGAAAGACTGAAAGCCTTGTCACTGTACTCCATGTCCTACAGGCTGCTGAGAAGTGACCTGTGTCTGGCCTACAGAGCAGTCTCTGACCCTTCCTTAATGGAAATGCTGTATGCCATTAATCCAAATGGTACAAAAGTTACTCACTCCAGAGATCTCAACCTAGCCTGTGACTTATACAAAACATGCTGGAGTGAGAGATATGTCTCCCACAGACTGCTGCTACTCTGGAATAAGCTCAAAATTCATGTTAAACAGGGCTCCTCAATGGCTCTATTTAACTGAAACCTGGACAATTGGATGGGAGACCATAAATTCATCCCTGGTGTGGCAGCTATTTCATGGAGAGGAGCAACTGGTGCTGATCATAGATTCTGTCTGCAAACAATCAAATCATCTAACAATGTTCAAATAGGGAAACATCTAACAATGATCAATTAGGGAACACAGGCATTACATGGCTAGGTTTGTAAAGGCCCTAGGGCCATTAGCCTAGTAACCTTCTATGAACCTATTAGTAAGTAAGATTATTATTTTTTTATTAAAATATAACAAATTTATTTCAACAAGAAGTTCTAACAGTATATATTCCAGAACTTGTATAGTATCTATAGAAACGTTACCAAACTAATGTGGTTGCCTAAATATCTGTACAGTTATTTGGAAGAAGTGGTAAGCTAAACAAATACATTAGTCCAAAAAAATCAAAAAAAAAAACAAATATAAGATTCAAACAACATGTTTGTCCAACTGTTGGTGCATTAAATGCAACAGTGGTGTCTAAGAATTGTTCCACCATGTCATGTCCAACTGTGAATATGACCATTTTTTTAAGTTTGTTACTCAATATATCAAAGGTAGTCTTCCAGTCATGTGGAATGATTCTCATATGTTGAAAGATTAGTACTAACATTGTAAGGATAACCTGTCTTCCCCAAATTTGCATATGACTGTTAAGCTGTGGACTAATGTCCATGATCCCCAGCAACCAAAACTTCGTGTCCACCATTAGCAGAAGGGAAATATGAAAAACTGATACGACAAAAGAGATCAATTCCTCCTATAATGGTTGCACCTTGTTGCAACTCCATAGCATTTGTAAATAGTCAGCTTGAGATACTGAGTACCTCCAACATTGATGGGTAGTCGACTGCCTCTGGCATAAAGTTCATTAGGAAGTATCGCGAAAAATGAAGTAACTTTAAAAAAGTAAACTGATAAAGAGCTGGAACTGTGGTACTGTAGGATTGCCTTAAACATCTCTCCCATTGCCTCTCAAAAATGACTCCTCTACTAATGACCCACACTTTAATGTAAAGTCATCTAATATTATTACATATGAGTGACAAATTAAGTCATACCATTCAGCAAGTTTCCTTAAAAGGTGAAGCCACTGGGTTTGGCTAGGTTGCTAGGAAAAAGAATACTATGGTACCATGTTCTAGAAGAGGAAACTACATCCAATGGCCCAAAAGCTGCGGGTATTTGAAGGTGCTATCAGCATAAATTAGCCCCTTCTCTCTTCTGCTGCGCATTCTTGACTGTGTGCTCCTTCAATACTACCCCCTGGATATACTCTGTGCTTTTGCCTGGGTGGAACCCCTCCGCTAATTTCTGCTACTGTATTGTTTGCCAACTACCCTTGGAACTTTGCAAAACCTAGCCTTCTCCTGCAACCCTCTACATCAAGATTCAAGAAACTACCCCCTGGATATACCCTGTGCTTTTGCCTGGGTGGAACCCTCCGCTAATTTCTGCTACTGTATTGTTTGCCAACTACCCTTGGAACTTTGCAAAACCTAGCCTTCTCCTGCAACCCTCTACATCAAGATTCAAGAAACTACCCCCTGGATATACCCTGTGCTTTTGCCTGGGTGGAACCCCTCCGCTAATTTCTGCTACTGTATTGTTTGCCAACTACCCTTGGAACTTTGCAAAACCTAGCCTTCTCCTGCAACCCTCTACATCAAGATTCAAGAAACTACCCCCTGGATATACCCTGTGCTTTTGCCTGGGTGGAACCCCTCCGCTAATTTCTGCTACTGTATTGTTTGCCAACTACCCTTGGAACTTTGCAAAACCTAGCCTTCTCCTGCAACCCTCTACATCAAGATTCAAGAAACTACCCCCTGGATATACCCTGTGCTTTTGCCTGGGTGGAACCCCTCCACTAATTTCTGCTACTGTATTGTTTGCCAACTACCCTTGGAACTTTGCAAAACCTAGCCTTCTCCTGCAACCCTCTACATCAAGATTCAAGAAACTACCCCCTGGATATACCCTGTGCTTTTGCCTGGGTGAAACCCCTCCGCTAATTTCTGCTACTGTATTGTTTGCCAACTACCCTTGGAACTTTGCAAAACCTAGCCTTCTCCTGCAACCCTCTACATCAAGATTCAAGAAACTACCCCCTGGGTATACCCTGTGCTTTTGCCTGGGTGGAACCCCTCCGCTAATTTCTGCTACTGTATTGTTTGCCAACTACCCTTGGAACTTTGCAAAACCTAGCCTTCTCCTGCAACCCTCTACATCAAGATTCAAGAAAGTATGTCTACCTTTATGTAGGACTTGTAAATTGTAACAGTTTTAACCCTGCTAAGCTATCTGTTAGCTCCCGGTCAAGCTTGCCAGCAGCAACCCCCACCCTTACTCTTTATTTCCAATCCCTCCCTGACCTAACGTGGTATTTAACTTGAGCTTTCTCTCCCTCTAGCCTTATCTTTTATTTCCACTCTATATTACTGTAATCTCTATATTACTCTATATTACTGTAATCACAGCTACTGCCCACTAGACCTCGACCTTTTCCCTTTAATATCTTTTGAACCAGTTTTGTATTTCTTCCCCTTGCTGCCTATTTCACCCCTCTTATTCCTATCCCTTTCTTCTTCCACTCTTACCCTATCCTCCTAGAATCTCTACTTACTCGGCCTCAGCCAGCTTTCTCTGATAATTTTTCCTTCCTCTTTGGTTTACTTTGTGAATCCCCGCCCCTTAACTTCCTAGTTTCCCCTTCTCCATATTGTCTCCCTCTCCTTAGCTACTTTCTCCTCACCTCTTGGGACTTAGTACTTTCTTTCTTTTCTCTATTGGCAACTCCCCCTCTGGCTCCTCCTGCCTTTTTCCTTCCATACTCCTCCCCTCCCAGGAACTTCCTCCCAAAGTTGTTAAAGACCCTCCCTGCTTTTTAAATTAGCCCCTTCTCTCTTCTGCTGCGCATCCTTGACTGTGTGCTCCTTCAATAGTAAGTATTTATCAGATGTTTTTGTAAATACTGCGATGGTTATCTGTAACTGAATTATGCTTCGCAATTTGTGCTTCACCGAAGATTATGTAAAAGTGTAACCTGTGTCTGTCTCGGACCTATACTAGTCTAACGCTAGTACCTGTTGCTTGGCTGTTGCATAGATATATCGTACTTCGATTTACAGTGTTTGCCCTGACTTATTATTTTTGTATATCATATTATATGTAAGCTCTTCGAATTTGTTAACCTTTACCTCCTAATGCACTGCCACTCGTAATATCAACTCTTCTGCTTTTTACTTCGCTATCTGCTTTATATCCTATTTCAACTCTTCTGCTTTTTACTTCGCTATCTGCTTTATATCCTATTTCAGCACTCCTCTTAAGCGGTTTGATTTAATTAACTAATGCGACCTGTAGCAGCAGCGTGGTAGCTTAGTTTTTCCCCTTTCTTTTTTTAGTGACTGCGTGGTAGATTACTTTCTCCCCTCTTAAGGCTGTTTTACGCAGCGAACTGCTGCACCTTGAAAAGACCTGCTTTCTGGTGCTGGTCTGACTCCAACTATAAAGACCTGCTTTCAGTCGCTGGTCTGGCTCCAGCTGCAGTAATAGCGTGGCTGTTAGAGTGCTGGTCTGACTCCAACTATAGCGACAGCGTGGTAGCTTAGTTACCCCATTGTTAGCGATAGCGTGGTAGATTAGTTTCCCCCAATTATAAGGCAGCTTTACACAGCGAGCTGCTGCTCCTTAAAAAGACCTGCTTTCTGTCGCTGGTCTGGCTCCAGCTGCAGTAATAGCGTGGCTGTTAGGGAGTGCTGGTCTGACTCCAACTATAGCGTCAGCGTGGTAGCTTAGTTACCCCATTTTTAGCGATAGCGTGGTAGATTAGTTTCCCCCAATTATAAGGCAGCTTTACACAGCGATCTGCTGCTCCTTAAAAAGACCTGCTTTCTATCGCTGGTCTGGCTCCAGCTGCAGTAACAGCGTGGCTGTTTAGTTTTTCCCCATTTTTTAAGGTGGTTATCTCGCAGCTACCTGCGGTTCCATGAAAGGTCCTGCTTTCTGATGCAGGTCTGGCACCAGCGCTAGCGACAGCGTGGTAGCTCCCACCTTTTTTAGGGACGGTGTGGCAGGTCAGTTCTCACCATCTTTATAGTTGCTATACGCAGCTAACTGCTGCTCCTTGAAAAGACCTACTTCTTATGTTGGTCTTCAAATACCCTGTGGTTGACCCAACTAGCCCTGATTAGCGACAGTCTTAAAGATTTGGATTTATCTACTCCTTCTTCGCCTTCTTACTGATAGTTTCTTCAGTTTAACAGTCCACCGCATTTACTCCTGCTAGGGGCTGTAACCTCTAACGCTGAACTACTGTTTTTTACAAACTCTATCTCTTTCCCGCCCTCTACCTGAACTGTGTGTATCTGTGCACTGGCCTTACACGCATAGCTTAGACTGGGGTTTCTCTTCCCCTTCAAGTACCTACCCTCATCCTTTATTCAAGGATAACTGTTTGGAAGTGGATGCTCCCCTCTGTTTCCCTATGCTTTCAATTTGCTAATTAATGCATTTATGGTAATATCTTCTCTGGTGCAGTATATGATTTAGCTGGTAGTAGCCTTTTGTAAGAGTGTGCTTTTTGTACTATGTGCTGTGCCTAACATTTAACTACTGCTGTGAAATTCTCTCAACCCAGCCTGTTTGTTACTGCCTTTTGATGTCACATTATTACAATTTATTTACTAGAACAACCTGTGATTCCTGCACTGTCTGAAATACATTGTGTTGCAATTAGGTTGCCTAACATTATTTAATTATCTCAACTTCTCTCCTCCTATATTAGCTACCCCCTGGATATACCCTGTGCTTTTGCCTGGGTGGAACCCCTCCGCTAATTTCTGCTACTGTATTGTTTGCCAACTACCCTTGGAACTTTGCAAAACCTAGCCTTCTCCTGCAACCCTCTACATCAAGATTCAAGAAAGTATGTCTACCTTTATGTAGGACTTGTAAATTGTAACAGTTTTAACCCTGCTAAGCTATCTGTTAGCTCCCGGTCAAGCTTGCCAGCAGCAACCCCCACCCTTACTCTTTATTTCCAATCCCTCCCTGACCTAACGTGGTATTTAACTTGAGCTTTCTCTCCCTCTAGCCTTATCTTTTATTTCCACTCTATATTACTATAATCTCTATATTACTCTATATTACTGTAATCACAGCTACTGCCCACTAGACCTCGACCTTTTCCCTTTAATATCTTTTGAACCAGTTTTGTATTTCTTCCCCTTGCTGCCTATTTCACCCCTCTTATTCCTATCCCTTTCTTCTTCCACTCTTATCCTATCCTCCTAGAAACTCTACTTACTCGGCCTCAGCCAGCTTTCTCTGATAATTTTTCCTTCCTCTTTGGTTTACTTTAGATCCTTCTGCCTGCTGTCTCTTGGGCTCACTCCCCCTCCCTACCCCCAATTCCCACCCACCCCCAGGGGTCCTAGTCTTATAGTACTACAACCACACCCCTTTCCCTCCTATCCTATCCCTCTCCTTCCCGCCAGATTGTTACCTAGCCTTAACACACCCCCTCCGCTCCCCCCATCACTTTCATTGCCCTATTACCTTAATTTCTTATATTACCCTTCTCCCTTTCTTACACTTCTCTCTTTACTCCTACCCTGTCTTCTCTAGTCATATCATTCTGTATTCCCTTTAGCATCCACTTCTTATTTCCCAACTGTTCTAAAGATATACTACCCCCTCTCCTGCTAACCACACTCAACCTCTCCCCTTTGTACTTTCCTCCTTCCTCCTCACTTCTCAGATTACTAAATAATGACTCCCTACATACCAACTTTGCCTCTACTCTCAATCTTACTCCTGACCACCCTTCTCTCAACATACCATCTCACCTTCTTTGAAATTTCACTAAACAACTTTCATAATTCCTCTCAAAAACACACTTCTACTATATTCACTTTCACTTCATATTCTAATGTAAATTCCACCCCTAGCTATTATCAACCTAAATTCCACAGGCTACATCACCTTACCTACCTCCTACAATCAGACAAAAAATCAAAACCTCTCACATTTCTAAAGAGCAACCTTTTAACTAAACTAGTTAATCCTTCCCTACAAGATGGAGACATCCACCCTAACCCTGGCCCTGGCCCTATCTCCCCTCCTCCCCAAAACTGCTCACCTAACCTTAATAATAATTTCCTCATAGGACACCTCAACATTCAAAGCATAAGTAAGAAAATACCCTTTATCCATGCCCTCTTAGATATCCACTCTTTTGATATCCTTTGTCTCTCAGAAACCTGGCTAAACCCAAGCACAAAAGACTCAGAGATTATACCCCAAGGTTATAATATAGTAAGACATGACCACTTAAAACGTAAAGGTGGTGGAGTAGCAATACTTTTCAAAAATCAACTTAACATCTCTACTCAACCAGCATATCCAAACCAAGATAGCAAAATAGAAGCCATCATTATTAAACTCCAACTTAATGCCAAAAAAGCCCTTTACTTTATATGCGTGTATCTTCCTCCAGGTAACAACATTCCAATATTAGAATACTTTCTAAGCTGGGTTTCTACCACCTACCCCCAAGAAACCATAATTCTTGGTGACGTTAATATAGATTGGAACACTATTAATGCTGACAATCCCTCCTCTCATATTAACCTACATGGTTTCTCCCAAACTATTACCTCAACTACAAGACTCAATAAACCCAGTAAGAGAGAGAGTATATTAGACTGGATACTCACAAATAAAGTCAACAAACAGTATAAAGTAGGTACTATGCCAGACGATATCAGCGACCACTCCCTAACCTACATAACTAGACAAAAGTCAGAATGTGTTAACCTTCCAAATACAAGGCTAATTCGATCTATCAAGCATTTTAACATAGACCTTTTCCTAGCTAAACTGAGAGCATGCAATTGGAATTGCTTAAAATCACTTCCCCTGGAGGAGGCAGTCTCATTTTTTAATACAACCTTCCTATCCATACTTGATAAACATGCCCCTGAACGTTCTATTAGAATAAAAACCAAAACAGCCCCATGGCTTACCAACAATACTAAAAAACTCATTCATACTAGAAACAAAGCATGGTCGAAATGGAGATGCCATAGACAAAATCCTGATTTAGTTCTTTTTCGCCAGCTTAGAAATCTGGCTAAGAAATCAATAATCTCTGACAAGAAAAAATTCTACTGTGAACTTCAGGAAACTCACCTTAACAACTCTAAATATTTCTGGTCATCAGTAAATAAACTTCTTTCCCCAGGAATTGCTAAAACTCCGTCCCCACTAAATGCTGACCCAGAAACCCCTCTCCAGACTGCAAATGCTTTCAACTCTTTTTTCTCTGAAACTATTCAATCCCTAGCCAAACAAATGAACACCAACAACTCTTTTATTCCAAATAATATAACTAACTCCACCTACAACTTCTCTCTGAAACCCATATCTACTTCTTTCATCTATAGACTCATTCACAAACTGAAACCTTGCACCCCTTCTGCAGACAAGCTCCTTCTCTCTTCCTTCAGAAAGCTGCCAAAAAATTGCATACCCTATATCCTTACTTATAAACAGAACTATCCAAGAGGGAACCATCCCTGACATCTGGAAAGTCTCCTTTATTATCCCACTACATAAAGGTGGTAACTCCTTGACCTTTCCAACTTTAGACCTATCGCCCTTCTCTCACCCCTAGCAAAATCATGGAAAAATGCATTCATCAGCAACTTGTGCACTATCTCTCTCTTCACAACATAATAGCAAACTGTCAGCATGGTTTTAGACCTCACCACAGTACCACCACTGCCCTTCTTTCCTTTGTAGATACTATCAACAAAAATCGAAACAACAATACTCTCTCTTCCGCTCTTTTCATTGACCTCTCTAAAGCTTTCGATATGGTTAACCACTCTCTCTTACTCAACATTCTTGAATCTCTCTCCTGTGATAAATTCATTAATTGGTTTAAATCTTATCTTAACAACAGACAACAAGCTGTAATATGGGAAAACCATATCTCATCACTCTTGCCCATTTCCATCGGAGTTCCCCAGGGCTCCATTCTTGGTCCACTTCTGTTCTCTCTCTTTATTAACGATCTACAGACTGCAATCCCACAAGCAACCTGCATTCAATATGCAGATGATTCAACCCTTATCTGCTCAGCACCATCCTCTACAGAACTTATCTCACTGACCCAAAATACCTTTAATACTGTAGAAACATGGTTTTCTAAACGTTTTCTCCTTCTAAATGCCAAAAAAACAAAACTCCTCCTCTTCTCCCCCACCACTCCCCTTTAAACTTTACCATTTACTCAAATAATGGTACTGTCATCTCACCTGATCCCACTACAAAACTTTTAGGAATAACCATTGACAATACTCTCCTTTGATCAGCACATTAACAACAACATCAAGTTAGTTAACAGAAAAATAGGATCCCTTTATCGCATCAAACCTTTTCTAACCCCTGCAACCAGAATCAAAATTGCTCAATCTCATCTTTTATCTACTCTCCTGTATGCTTCCCCTATTTATACAAACCTTAAGAAAAGTAACCTAAACAAACTTTCTACTTGCTATAACAACATAGGTAACCCATTCAGGACCCACCATTGTATAAACCTAAAACAACTAGGCTGGCTCGAATTTCAAAACTACCTGATAATTCCTCAACTCACTATTGCCCACAACATATTACACCTACCCAACAACACCCCAATACTCTCTCAACTTCTAACCCCTTACAACAATCTAAACTCACTTCGCTCCTCTTGTAAACTCATGGCAAAATCTATAAAGGCAAACAACACAGCAGGTGATTCTTTATTCACTAATACAATAGGTAGAAGTTGGAATCTCTTGCCCACTGACATAACTCTGACTACATCTCTGCCACTTTTCAAACAGAAAATTAAACAGTACTTCCAAAATCATTGGCTGTGTTCCTGCAATACACCTGACTAACCATTTTCTCTTACTCTGTTTCCCCTCCACTCTTCTCTTCTCTATCCTCCTCAGTTTTGATACTTTTACTGTTTTGAGATTTTAAGTATGTACTTTTTGTACAATTGTGGATATTTAATGAACTGCTTATTGTAAACTTGTTTCTCTTTTAAATTATCTTTTTTTCTTTTTTGCTTTTGTAATATCTGATTTTAGCTATTATCTTAGAGTAGTAAATTGTTTATGTAATGTACTTAGTTTTATAGTGGAGCTTTTCTCCTCGGGCCTCTGCTGAAAATGGACATGTATCCAGCCAGACTAGCCTGGTCAACAAATGTAAAATAAAATAAAATAAAAATAAATTGCAGGTTACTGATCCAAAAACTCATTAAAAGAAAGATATCTTTCAAAAAGAAAATTCCAAATATATCTGACATGTAGAATATTACTGTTCACCCACTCAGCCCTCAGGACCCTACATTGGGCTATACTAATCAAGTCATTGTTTCATAAATGAGACAAAATGGTCATTCTCCTATATAAATGGAGTTTCATCCACACACCAGTCTCAAACCATCTCTCAAGTCCATCTGATTCAAAAATCTTGTGCGAAGGGGAAGGAGCAGCTCCTGGTGGATCTATGCTGTTTAAGAGAAAGTCTCCCTCAAGCCATAAGGGGGTAGGGTTCACTCTTGCCCTACTGAAATACCATCCCAGAGTTGTCTTCCCATACTTGTCCAGGTCTGGAAGCCCAAACCACATTTATGTTTTGGTATTATTAACTTCTTCCAGCTTAATCAGGGTGGTTTATTCAACCATAGGATCTGTCCTATTAATTTTTAACATTGTTGCAGCAAATTGGTAAACATAGCATGGGGTAAGTGTTTAGGAATGAACATTTTAACAACCTCAATCTTGTTAAAAAGATCATGTTTAAATGAGACATCTTGGCTACTACATCCTTGATTTCCTATGTACACCCTTCAATGTTCCTCTCAACCAGGTTATTGAGAGAGAAGGTCATGGAGATTCCCAGATACTTGTGAGATGTGACAGCTTTTATTGCTAATAGTGGTGCAGCTGTGAGGGCTTCTAATGCAGACTCACTTAAGGGAAATATCACAGATTTTGCTACATTAACCACAAAACCTGTTATTTCAGACAGGGGCTGGAAAAGGGAAATTAGAAACTCCACCTGGTCCATGAGATTTCTAATCCATATGGTACAATCATCTGCAAACCTTGTGGTTAGGGGTGTGGATACCCCTTGCATGCTAAGCTGGGTGTGGTTTAATTATACTTGTAGTTTGAAATCAAGCACATGCATAGCCAACACAAATAACAAGGGCAACAGGGGATATCCTTGTCTAGTGCCCCGCTACAACACAAGAGGAGGGGGGTGATAAAATACCATTTGAGGTAAACTGGGCTGCAGGAAACATGCATAGTAACTTACTCCAATCAATATAGGGCTTTGAAAGTCCCACCTTTTCCATAGAGAACCATGCATCCTTCCAGGTAATAAAATCAAAAGTGTTGCCAAAGTCTGAGAAAAGCACTGCCACATTATAATTACCCTTGCGCAATTATCTGTTATATTAAGCTATACCTGGACCAGCTCAAGGGTGCCTCTTTGACCTTTAAGAAAACCCTGATGTTTCTCTTCCAACAGGTGAGAAAAAACTGCTTTAAGATGTCTAGCTAGCTATTTGGAGAAAATCTTCAAGTAAATTTGTAAAAAGGAAGGGGCTTTTAATATCTAGGGTCAAATGGATCCTGTGACTGTTTGGGAAGTATAATTACTTTAGCCTGGATTAGTTCAGTTTGGAATTGTTTACATTTCATAACCTGTTTATAAAATTCCTGCAGTGAGCCCAATAACCACAACGTTTTATAGAAATTCAGACATAGGCCATCCACACTAGGGGATTTCTGTAAAGGGAGAGAACTGATAGCATCTACTATTTATTTTCTAGTAATGGGGTGAGATAACTTCCTGCCAATTTCCTCAGATACAACAGGGACCAATATTCCTTCAAATTTTTTTTACTAACTGCTCATGGCTATGGAAGTGTGAGGACTGACCACATTGTTGGTATCATTCCACAAGTACGGTATTAATTTCCTAGGGCACACCACCAAGCTACCTGAATGTGTATGCAGTGTGCTAATTGTGACTTCTCTTAAGTTTTTCCTTACACCTTAATGCTAAAAGCTTACTAAATGTTATCCCTTTAGCCCCAAAAGACATAACCTGCATCCATCCCACTTAGTTTGAATTTCATCATACAAGAATCTCCTATAACCATCTATAAGCATATTTTAGAAGCTTCAGATCTTGCGCAAGACTAGTGACTAAGTATTTTCCTGTTTCATACATCCTGTCTTTCTCTGCAATGACTTTTTCTAATTCATCTTTGTCTTTATCAGACTGGTCCTTACAACTCCTTAAAAAATTGTTGAATTCATCTTTTGCAAGACTATTTAAACTTTTGCTGTGTCCTGCTCGAGTATCCACCTCAGTTATGTTCACGGTCTACAAGCATTGGAATCTGGTCCTTGAGAGCCTCCAGAAACTTGTTGCGCTTTACTAATATGGAGTCAAAGTTCAATTGCCCTAAAGGACAGTGATGTGGTAGTGGGTGAAATTCTATCATAATCTCAGCATGATCTGAAAGCCCATTAGCTCTATTATCAACTCCTCTAATCCATGAAACATCTTTCAATATATGTTGGAAGGTTGCTTTAGTTTCCCATAGTGTTGACATACCCTTCACATTTCAATAAACTACTAACAAAGAGAGACCCCATCTCCCTTCCTTTTGGCTGCACTATTGATTTATTAACTATTATTTGTTTTTTCTTTTCCCTTCTTAGCCAGTTGTATCCCAACCAAACTCTATAGGTTGAAGAGCGGGGTACAAAAGGAGATAAATTTGAAACCTATAAGTTGATTTTCTTTAAAATCTACACTATACCACAATAATAAGAGAAAAAGAAAGGTGAGAAAAAAGAAAAGTAAAGAAAATAAAAAGAAAATAAAAAGACTAGTTACTTTTGTCCCATAATGCTGTCCAGGGAGAAATAACAAGAAAGAGAAACATGGATATGATGTACATACTAACAACTCACATTTCTTAATACAAGAATGTAATGATAAGGAGACATGCATATTATGTTAGGTCCACAAAACCCATCTGATGGATAGAAACAGTACAGATGGATAAGAGTAGGGCACACCTGCATTCTTCAAAGGTTGACAATGTTCACTGATCAGTTACAACTAATGAGTTTCCAATCCTCACATTTTTATGTTGTAGGATTCTCCTGACTGACAGTGTCACCCCAGGCACCCTCAATTGATCGAATTACATCCAGATGTATTTCTGGATGTGAGAATGATGTCTCGCCAGACTCCTCACCTGTGGATGAGTCTATGACCAGTGTCGCCAATGATATCTATTTGAAGTAGAAATCTCATTATGGTACAGGGCCAATTTATCTCTTCCATTTTTATGCCTCAGTGAAGTACTTACATCATCCTTGCCTTTCTTTTATATGGGTGACTTTGCAGGTGACACATTTGGACTATGATCCCACTTTTTTGCCTGAAAGTTTGGTATAGGTCTGTGTTTGATTGCCTCCACATATGGATGTTAAGGGCTTAATTATTGTTTACAAAGGAAAGACTCCATGTCCTTAGGGTCTTAAAACGTAATTTATGTGTTACCCTTACTGAAAACAAAGGTTGATGGGTAACATAGCTGTACCTGGTAACCAAGTTCTCTACTGGTGTAGAAATGGAGCAAGACCTTTACATTTTGGGTATAAAGTAGTACTATACTTCAGTGTTGCATGAATTGGGTGACCCAGAAACTTGAAACTGGTCCTAAGCTTCATGGCTTTGTGCAAAATGGCTTCCCTATTTGTATAGTCCAGGCATTTTGTTATGAAATATTTGAGAGTGTTATTTCCTTTGATTGTAGATAGAATTCCATGACCAAGTTCCATTGTAGGAGGGGTACATCTGTTCATTAGAATGCTGAGCTCTTTCTTGATAAACTGCATAAGATCCTGGTACTCGATAATTTCAGGTAGTCCAGTGAACTGTATGTTGTTTTGATAGGCACGGTTCTCTTTTCTAAGCCTTTGGCTTTGGACTCTGCACTCACTCTTGTTAAAAAACATCTTGTATGTCCTGTGAGTGTTTGGATTTAATCACTCGTTGTTCCACTTTTCTTCTCTCTGTTGGTGTAGAGCCTCCTTTATATTAGATAGCTGTGTTTCATGCTCTGAGGTGACCATTTTGATTTGTTGGATATCGGAGACTACCACTGCATTAAGTTAATGCATCAATCAATCGTTGGAGGGCTTTCAGTTCCTCCATAATATTGACTGACTCAGCCATCATCCTGTGGAATGCCTTTATGTTGGTTCTAGGCCTTTCTGATGCTGGAATTTGAAGAATTGGAATCAGGGCGTATTTGAGATTTTACACTTTCATCTGCCAGATTGGTATTTGGAGACTCCAACCCAACTGCTGACACTGGTGAACACAATAACTGTAAATTATTATTTTCCAAAATTGTGGCTTTTTGATTTCCTTCAGATGTACCAGGACTGTCTCCCTGCTACATCCTTCTGTTGTGAGGAAAATCATTCACAGATGGAAATAAATAATCTCTACTGTTCCTGCTCATTGAACCAATGAGGTCTTCCCTAAGCTGCTAGGATCTCTGTTAAATAGGAAAAATAGGTTGGGTGACAATGGGCAGCCTTTTTGTCACCCCTTTTGGGGAAACCTTAAACTAATTTTACTTTTATGAAGAAAACTTTTTTAATGAAATTTTTGGTATAGCTCTGACATTATTTATATAACTTTCATTGCATTTTTAAGATAATACATGTGTCAATGCTTATGTGAATAATTGTTGTGGAAAACTCCACTTCTAAAAGAATTTTTATTCCGATTGTGTGCATTTGTGTACTTGGGACAGGATACTGTGCCTGTGGGGAGCTGTTTATAGTTTACTTGCCTCAGAACTATTTGTTCTCTACTACTTACTAACTCATCCATCCTTTGCAATCTACTTTTGAAGTCTTCAAATAAAAGACAAATATAGCAACCTTCAGACTCCATGGTTTTATTTTTCCCTTTCCACAAGAAGCAGAAAGTTGTCAGGGAGTCTTTGGGTGTTGGGCTGGCTCCTGTTGCACCTCAGCTGCTGGTGAGTGACTTTGCTGTTGTCACCTGTTGTACATCAGACCACTTATCTTTTTCCCTAGGTCTTTCTGATTTAGCAGTCAGCCAACAAAGATCAGAGGATAGCAACATCCTCTGCAGCTTTAGAAATGCCCTTGGTGGGTAAAAGGAGATCTTCGCTTAATTGAAATGAGGAATCTGTTTCTGGGACTTGTATACCTGCCAAGAGTGGGTCATTTTCCAGGGAGTTGCTCAGGAAAGGGGAAATAGTAAAAAAATCTTCCAGTCTCCTATTACTACTTCTATGGACAGTGAAGATTTACTGGGATTTGCTAAGACATTTATTAGTGTCTTTCCTTGCTTTCTGTTTCCTCAGTCAAGAAAACAAAGATAGCTTCCTCTTTTTCTAACTTGGATTGTCAGTCAAAATAACAGGCAATATAAAAAGAGGGTAGCACCTCAGGAATTTCTTCACAGCCTGAATATTCTGATTCTAAGGAAAGTATGGTTTCACATTTTCCTTTTAAAGATTTTTCCTATTATAACATTTTATTTGAGATGAAAGAGGTTTTCACAGAGAGCAGAAATAAATTCCTATAGCACAGAAAACGTATTAAGATTTGTTACAGTGAGAAATGTCAGATTCTGCAGCTATTCTTCCTATGTTGCCTGCTTTAGAGGATGCTTTTTTCTCTCATGGCTTTGTTAAAGATAGGAGTGTTATGTTTTAATGAACTGTCTCGAGACTGTAATGTACCATTAAACGGAGAACTTGTTTTTTTCTGTCAGTTTAAAAGTAGTGTAAATTAAATTAAATCATGTTTTCTCTGGAGAAAATGTGTTTATTTTTTACTTGGTGAGGCTGAAATACTGTTTGGAAATGCTTTTAACTGTGTTTTTTCTGTCAAAAAAGTTAAAAAAAGTAACTTTTGTGGACTGGTCATTTTGCCAGGTTTGGTACTTGTCTTCCTTGGGAAAGAGGTACCATTTTCAGCTTGGCCATGGAACAGACTACCAGTCCCAAGGTTGGCCCTTCTTCCATCCATAGAAAGAAAAAGTTAAGCAAACAACCTTAACCACAACTGCAGGCTAGCAATTTGCCTCAAGCACAGGTGGTTGACTCTGCTGTGGCCGTTTGTTGCACCTCAGACCACTCATATTTTTACCCAAATCATTCTGTAGCATCTAAAACTACTATGGACCAGAGGTTAGCCACATCCTCTGCAGCTGTTGGAGTACTGCCAGTGGGCAAGAAAGAGACACTGTTGTTGGTTCCTGGGAAAGGTAATAGGGAAGGTTTCCCTGCTGTCCCAGAATGTTTTCCAATCCCTGGGGAAGCAGCTGCTGCCATTGGTAACATGGCTGATCCAATTTGTCATGTCAGAAAAGAAACAAAAAATCAAGCATGTATAATACTCCTCAAATGTCTGTAGACAAGACTAGTTTACAAGATCTGGCTCAGGGAGTATTTCAGGCTAATGATCCTTCTTGTAATGTAGTTTCTGGTAAAATTAAACGGGAGTCTTATTTTCCTGAAGAGATTCAAGATTCCGAATCTCAGCATGAAGATGCAGGGATGAATTCAAGATATTTTTCCTGAAATTTCTGATTCAGACTCAAAAGGAGAGCACAGTTCATGATTCTCCCTGTAGGGGTTTCTTTTTCTCTGAGACTATTCTTAGAATGTGCCAGTGTCTTCAGTGGGAAAACACTGAGATGTCTTAGTCCCTCAGAAAGTACTATGTGTTGTTACTGAAAGATTTTCCAGAACCTACACCCATTCCTCCTGTTCTGTCAGCTTTAAAGGATGTGTGTTACTGCTTGCAATTTTCCTGTTAGTCAGCCAGATGTCCCTACAAAAAACACATAGGATATAGGATTGTGAAACAAATTGGACATACTTTACCATAGTAAAAGTACTAAAAATCAACTTTAAATATATTACTTGATCACAAACAGTATGCATCATCTAAAAAGGTAATGAATAACCTCTTGATGAAAGTGAAACCAGATATCCCACAAACAGGAAATGAATTAGTGCAGAAAGGCATCAGTTATAACTAAAATGTGGAAGAGGCTAACAACCACTATAATAATACAGAATGTCAGAATTCTAACCCTGAAATCAAAATTCACACATACAGTATGCACACACATATGAATGACTGCATACTGCTCAACTGACCAGATTTTTACAGAACGTCCAGATTTTTGCTTCTTAAATTTGGTCTGCAACTTATACAATTTGTGGCTTTCTGGCAAATTTATTTATTTTTTTATTTTATTTATTTATTTTTATTTTACATTTGTTAACCGGGGGTGTCTGACTGAGCCGAAAAGGCCCTTTTTCAGCAGAGGCCCGGGGAGAAAAGCTCCACAAAGAAAAATTACAGACACATTTAGTTATTTAGACATGATCAGTATACACACAAATTACAAGAGACATGTTTTTACAGTGGTATGCGGCACAAACAGTTACAGTGGAGAGAACAATCAAAAAAATATTAATTTTAAAAATAAAGGTAAGTAATAGATCTGTGGTGTACGGCTGAACTTTGGAACGTAGGTAGAATACATACATAGTACACAGGTACAGTACATACATTGTAGATTAGCCAGTGTTTGTGAGTAAGATTGAAAAACTATCATCAATTGCTCTAGATTTAGTATGTATATGTTATCCACTTTCACTAGCCTGGGGAGCAATCATGGCACTGCCAACTTTGCTTGAGATGTTGCCTGATGAGGTCTTTAAAGGAGGCTTTGGATGATGTGTTTTGAATGCTAGTAGGGACAGAGTTCCATTTTTTAGCCACCGAACTACTATATAGTGCATCTCCAAAGCTATTGTAGCTATTGCATCATTGAAAATTGATGTCAGTGAATAATGACAGACATTTGAGTTACAGATTTCATATCCTTCAGAAAATGGACCCTGATGTAAACTCTTTTAATATATTAATTTTTTATGTTTATAAGAGCAATATCTAAAAATTGTCCCACCTTTTGGGCCATTGTTCCCCATTATTTTTGCCTTTGTCCAGATTTCTTGTATGTGCATGAGGGCGCGCACACACACACACACACACACACACACACACACACACACACACACACACACACACACACACACACACACACACACACACACACACACACATGCGCGCACACACACATACACACACATGTACACACATGTACACACACACACACACACACACACACACACACACACACACACACACACACACACACACACACACACACACACACACATATGAATGCCTTAGAAAGATACTGCTATATGGCTTGACCAAAGAGGTAAATTTGAAGATACAGTAAACAAGATAAAATGTTGGATAAATACACATTGAAATTAAAATGGAAACAAAACACATACATTTACCTTGGAAGACCAATTAATCAAAGGTACAAGCATACCATAAGCAAACCAACTTAGGAAAATGAGAAGGGGAGTATTATTGCTTGTGGATTGGTGTGTGCGTGTGTGCATGTGTGTGTGTGTGTGTGTGTGTGTGTGTGTGTGTGTGTGTGTGTGTGTGTGTGTGTGTGTCTATAAATAAAAAATAAAGCAAGATCTATAGTGCTTGATTCTTACCAAGAGAAATTGGTTAGGTTTAGAATGGCAGCCAGCCAATTACACGTAGATATATATATATATATATATATATATATATATATATATATATATATATATATATATATATATATATATATATAAAACATATATATAGCTATATAACATGTATACAGCAATACACAGTTACAGCACATGCTATGGAGAGTACTGGGTTACAGCAGTCCTAGAGGTGTATTTCTAGGTGGATGACATCAGCAGGATTGCCAAAGGTGCTCATGTTAATTGTAAAGAGTGTGCATACTCTTAAACTCATTGTTCCTATCTCAGGCAGACAGAGACACACACACACACAGTTGGTCTTGCTTGGAATAGAAATCCTACCTAATTAGTTTATCATACTACAGCAATATGCAGTTATAGCAAGCGCTATGGAGAATACTGGGTTACAGCAGTCCTAGAAGTGTATTCCTAGGTGGGTGACATCAGCAGGATTGCTAAAGGTGGTCATGTAAATTGTAAAGAGTGTGCATAGTCTAAAAAGCATTGCTCTTGTCTCAGGCAGACAGACACACACACACACAGTTGGTCTCTCTTGGAATAGAACTCCTACCTAAATAGTTTATCACACTACAGCAACACACAGTTACAGCACGTGCTACAGAGAAAACTGGGCTATAGCACTCCTAGAGGTGTATTTCTAGGTGGGTAACATCAGCAGGACTACCAAAGGTGGTCATGTGGGTTGTAAAGAGTGTGCATACTCTAAAAGCATCATTTCTTTCACAGGCAGACAGGCAAACACACACACAGTTGATCTGTCTGAGATTAGAACGCCTACCAAACTAGTTTAACACACTACAGCATTAAGCAGTTACACCACGCATCATGGGGATTACTGGGGTACAGCAGTCCCAGAGGTGTATTCGTAGGTGGGTGACATCAGCAGGATTGCCAAAGAAGGGCATTCCAAGTGTACCGTGGGTTGTACATGTCTGTTACCTGCATGTACCTGCTACTTACTGTCATGAAAATGCATTTGCACCTGCTTAAAAGTGTCTTATGCTGTCCTAATTGACAGTATCAACAAAGCTTGCAGGTCTTGAACCCTGGACCATGCACACTGAAGTCACTGGACGTACCACTAAGCCATCTGGGTTGTCCACATACTGCATGGAGTCTATAATGAACATCTATATATACACATCTGAACGCCTTTGTGACACAGAAGGGTTCCAAAGGAACTGACGTGTACAAAAAATGGAGGCATCTCTTGTGTTATAACATTGAAATCATAAGCAGTTCACCAGAGAAGGGATGGTTGTTGTGTATGTGGAGTTTGCGGTGGGGAATCATGACTAATGTAATCTACCCCAGGGATTGTGGAGTTAGGGTGTCGGAATGATGGGTATAGACCTACACACTAGCGACCACTTCTGTGTCACTGCTCGACAGTGGCACAGGAAAATAACATACACAACTGTAGTCGTGCTTGACTGTGTATTCTTTTCCATTCCTAACTATGTAATACTTTGTAGACACCGGTCACCACAGATGGCTACCAAGGTGTGCTAAAAGGCATTACACATGTGTATACCTGGCTACAGGGTAGTCACACACACAAACATGCACATGCTTGCTAGTATTGTGCATACACGTCTTGCCTATGTAAAGGTAACTAGTACAGTGGTATGCAGTTGGGGTATGTGCCACAGAACACATACTATTACACTTACTGATTCCACGTCTGAGCTTGGTGACATCACAGGACAGATTATTTGCAGTGGGGGGGGGGTAGAGAGGTATAGCGGTTGACAAGGATAAAGGCCAGTGCAAAAGGAGGTATCTCTTTGGAATGCAGCAAAACCCGCTTCCATAACAGGATGCAGACAAAAATACACAACCACACTCAGCCTTTGCTGACACACACACACAGGCATTTGCTGAGACACAAACACACACACACACACACCCACACGCACTCACACGCACACAGTTGCCAGTGGTGGGATCAGAACTCCTGCCTTTCTAAGGATCACTATCACAGTACTACGCAGTTACAAGGTGTGCCATAGAAATTACGCATCCCAAGGCAGTCAGACTGCCCTTCTACAATTGAGGACAACAACAGGGAGACTGACAGTCACAAAGTACATAGCTGTAGACCTGTGTGTTTAAAGTAGGTGTCCATTACAACCTGTATGCACAAACAAGACACACCATCCTCAGGTAGGCCTGAGAGGTATAGTTGTAGCATAACAGGAACCTGAACTGAAGTATGGCCATCTGTGGAATGGACAACTACTAAAAAATAAAACACGGAAATGGCACCACGCTAGGAAACAAAAAACTGTATGTTAGCGCTTTCGTTTACTAAAAATATGTAAACTTCTTCAGACAATTCACAAACAAAAAATCAACCCTTAAATACTTTAAAAAACATGACATAATTTCCTGAAACATCATTTCCTGAAACATCATTTCCTGAAACATCATTTCCTGAAACAACCTTACCTCAATTTAAAGTAAAAGAACATAAAATGTAAAGTGTAAACTACATAAATCTATTCATAGATACTATGTTAAATTATTTTCTCGTGAAATTCAGTATATTTTTTATCTTAATAAAGCTTTAAGTTTTAAAGTGCTCCTGATAGAGATTACATCATTTAAACCTGGTGGGACCAAAGCATTTAATTTCAACTGCCATAAAACTTTTTTTCTTCAAGTTTTAGGCTAGTCGGTCCCCCTCTTTCATTCTCAGATACTTTTTCAATAGCCATGAATAAAAATTCATGCTCAGGGAATGATGAAATGTGCCTAGCTAGGGCATTGGTAGTGTTCCCTTTGTTAATTGCATAGTAGTGTTCATAAATTCTGTTTTTCAGTGGTCTATCAGTTTTCCCTATATAAAAAGCCTGGCATTTAGAGCACAAATTGAGATAGACCACCCCCCTAGTGTTACAATGAAACTTCCCATTGATGTACAACTTTTTTCCTTTTACTGTAAATGAGTTACTCACTTTTATATACTGGCACCAATGACAATTTTCACATTTGAACATCCCTTTATGTGGGCGGTGCACATTGGAATTATTATTTTCCAAAAGTGCTTTCAAATTACATCCCTTACGAAAAACCACTTGAGGATGTTCATTAATGTGTTTACTAATTGATTGATCTTCTGATAAATAACACCAATTTTTGAAAATAATAGTTTTTAAAGATGGAGCATCCAAAGAAAACGTGGTAATAAAACTAGATGCAAATGAACCCTCTTTCTCAAAGCTCTTTACATTATTAAAGTCATGTGAAAGTGGGCAATCAAAAGAGGTGGTCAAATCATCTGACAAGTCCACTCTAGATTCAATAGTTGTTTCATTCTCTTTTAACTGTAAAATTGGTTTAAATAAACCATTTGCCCTTTTATTTTTCATCTCTTCAATAAGTTCACCCACCAATCTAGGTGGGTACCCACGTTTCATGAACATATCTTTTAACAACATACATTCTTGAAAAAAGTCATCCTCCAAAGTCACCATCCTGGCAGCCCTAACGAGTTGTCCTTTCACCATACCCCTTTTCTGGTGGTAAGGATGGCAACTGGAGAAGTGCAAAAATGCATTGGAATATGTGGATTTCCTAAAAATCTTGGAAGTAAAACTATTTTTCTTAATATTCTTTGTTAGTTCCACATCCAAGAATGAAATCCGTTCTGTTTGGAATTCCCATGTAAATTTTAAAAAATTGATGTATTTAGTAATTTGTTCAACAAAGGTAGTGGCAGAGGCGATATCTCCTCTCCACAAAATGAATATATCATCCAAGTAACGGGTGTACCATGCAGTCCTCTCCTGAAAGATGGTGTCAACGAACAAATAATGTTTTTCCCAAAAAGCCATAACAGCATTAGCAAAAGTTGCTCCACAGGGCGACCCCAAGGCTACACCCATTTTCTGGAGGTAAAATTGTTTGTTGAACAAAAAGTAATTATTATTAATGACTAGTTCCAATAAGTATATGATTAAATCAATACTTTGTCCTTCTACCTGTTTTTCTAAAAGGAAGTCTCTCACCCATTCACATCCAAGTTCTTGTGGAATAGATGTACAAAGGTCGCAAATATCAATTGTAAAAAAATTAAGGGCCTCGTCAAAAGGGAAGCTATTAATCATTTGCAAAAAATCCCATGAGTCTTTGTAAATCTGCACCTCATTTTTCAAGGCCTCCTTAAGTTTACAATCAACAAATTTGGCACACCCATATGTGATAGATTGTCTCCCATCAATGATGGGACGAAAGGGTGTTTTTTGCAAATTTTTGTGTATTTTTGGTAACCCAAAGAGGGTCGGGGTAATTGGATAAATGATTTCCAAATAATTCATAAGGTCCAAATCAATACGGCCTTCAATGAACAAATCTTTGATGAACCCAGTGATCCTACGGTAAGCTCCATTCATCTCATTAAGAGACACTTGCATGTAAGCTTCACTGTCAAGTAATGACTCCATGTTCAATACATCATCTTCCCTGTTCATGAAGACCAACCCCTCACCTCCCTCGAATTTTTTAAAGAAAGGTACGAACATTGACTATGACTAGACCTCCTCAGTGGATATATTCATTGGACATGACAACAATAATATACCATTTGATGCAACTGCAATAAGTTCACCAGTTAGAAGGAGTGAGAGACTTGCGAGTAAAAATAGGAACAACGGTTCTGACTCTAACAGTGTTAAGAATCAAGAACAGAATCAGGGTTTTCAAACCCACAGAAATGCGAACACTGGGGGGCAACAGAATCAAGTCCAGTATCAAAGTCAGTGGAAGAGGAAGGAACAGAACAAGAAGAGGAGATAATCTCTCCAAGTGACTTTAATTGTATTGTTTCTAAAGAAATTGAACAAAATAATTTATGTATTCTTTGTAATAGTTCTAATGATTTCAAAATTTATAATTATTCCTCTTTTGTTCCTGATTCTGCACTCATAGAGATTTTAGCTAGAGGGCTTTCTTTTGTTCCCACTTTTAGGAGTAATTTGGAAAGAACATTGATTGACTTGAAAACGTTTACAAGGAAACTGAATTTAAATGTTCTTTTAGGTAGTAATTTGAGTCTCACGAAAGATTTTAGAGTCGCCAGCATCTTTAACCCTGTGTTGCACCCCACTATTGCTCTTTTTGAAAAAATATGTGAAAATGATTTTAGGTCACTTATGGGTACATACTGTCCTAGTAACATTTTTTACAATAACTTTACCCAAACTGAGAAAGATGCATTACAGGGGTTGAAATTTGAAACATTCATATTATGAAACCAGATAAAGGGGATGGATTGGTCTTCATCAACAGGGAAGATTATGTATTGAACATGGAGTCATTACTTGACAGTGAAGCTTACATGCAAGTGTCTCTTAATGAGATGAATGGAGCTTACCGTAGGATCACTGGGTTCATCAAAGATTTGTTCATTGAAGGCCGTATTGATTTGGACCTTATGAATTATTTGGAAATCATTTATCCAATTACCCCGACCCTCTTTGGGTTACCAAAAATACACAAAAATTTGCAAAAACCACCCTTTCATCCCATCATTGATGGGAGACAATCTATCACATATGGGTGTGCCAGATTTGTTGATTGTAAACTTAAGGAGGCCTTGAAAAATGAGGTGCAGATTTACAAAGACTCATGGGATTTTTTGCAAATGATTAATAGCTTCCCTTTTGATGAGGCCCTTAATTTTTTTACAATTGATGTTTGCGACCTTTGTACATCTATTCCACAAGAACTTGGATGTGAATGGGTGAGAGACTTCCTTTTAGAAAAACAGGTAGAAGGACAAATTATTGATTTAATCATATACTTATTGGAACTAGTCATTAATAATAATTACTTTTTGTTCAACAAACAATTTTACCTCCAGAAAATGGGTGTAGCCTTGGGGTCGCCCTGTGGAGCAACTTTTGCTAATGCTGTTATGGCTTTTTGGGAAAATAATTATTTGTTCGTTGACACCATCTTTCAGGAGAGGACCGCATGGTACACCCGTTACTTGGATGATATATTCATTTTGTGGAGAGGAGATATCGCCTCTGCCACTACCTTTGTTGAACAAATTACTAAATACATCAATTTTTTAAAATTTACATGGGAATTCCAAACAGAACGGATTTCATTCTTGGATGTGGAACTAACAAAGAATATTAAGAAAAATAGTTTTATTTCCAAGATTTTTAGGAAATCCACATATTCCAATGCATTTTTGCACTTCTCCAGTTGCTATCCTTACCACCAGGAAAGGGGTGTGGTGAAAGGACAACTCGTTAGGGCTGCCAGGATGGTGACTTTGGAGGATGACTTTTTCAAGAATGTATGTTGTTAAAAGATATGTTCATGAAACATGGATACCCACCTAGATTGGTGGGTGAACTTATTGAAGAGGTGAAGAATAAAAGGGCAAGTGGTTTATTTAAACCAATTTTACAGTTAAAAGAGAATGAAACAACTATTGAATCTAGAGTGGACTTGTCAGATGATTTGACCACCTCTTTTGATTGCCCACTTTTACATGACTTTAATAATGTAAAGAGCTTTGAGAGAGAGGGTTCATTTGCATCTAGTTTTATTACCACGTTTTCTTTGGATGCTCCATCTTTAAAAACTATTATTTTCAAAAATTGGTGTTATTTATCAGAAGATCAATCAATTAGTAAACACATTAATGAACATCCTCAAGTGGTTTTTCATAAGGGATGTAATTTGAAAGCACTTTTGGAAAATAATAATTCCAATGTGCACCGCCCACATAAAGGGATGTTCAAATGTGAAAATTGTCATTGGTGCAAGTATATAAAAGTGAGTAACTCATTTAGAGTAAAAGGAAAAAAGTTGTACATCAATGGGAAGTTTAATTGTAACACTAGGGGGTGGTCTATCTCAGTTTGTGCTCTAAATGTCAGGCATTTTATATAGGGAAAACTGATAGATCACTGAAAAACAGAATTTATGAACACTACTATGCAATTAACAAAGGGAACACTACCAATGCCCTAGCTAGGCACATTTCATCATTCCCTGAGCATGAATTTTTATTCATGGCTATTGAAAAAGTATCTGAGAATGAAAGAGGGGGACCGACTAGCCTAAAACTTGAAGAAAAAGAAGTTTTATGGCAGTTGAAATTAAATGCTTTGGTCCCACCAGGTTTAAATGATGTAATCTCTATCAGGAGCACTTTAAAACTTAAAGCTTTATTAAGATAAAAAATATACTGAATTTCACGAGAAAATAATTTAACATAGTATCTATGAATAGATTTATGTAGTTTACACTTTACATTTTATGTTCTTTTACTTTAAATTGAGGTAAGGTTGTTTCAGGAAATGATGTTTCAGGAAATAATGTTTCAGGAAATGATGTTTCAGGAAATCCAATAACCAACGAACAACGGACTGGACCAAGAAGTTTAATTGCAAGTAACGTAAAATACACCACAATCGAAATAAGCGCTTTCGTTTGGCGCCTCCCAAACTTTTTCAAACAATTGATACATCACTTCCTGTAACTTAAATAGTATTTATCCGTGATGTAAGCAATGATGGTTGCCTTCAAAGAATATGTCCAATTTAAAAACTACAACAGTTAAATGAAACATAAACATAAGAATCAAATAATAATAAGCATAAAATTCAATCAATCAGCACATGTCTTGTAATTAATACTTCCATTGTTCGATAAGTATATGTACTGTTACACCAAGCATTTCATAACCACAGGGACTCAAAACCTGAACATCATAGATATTGTGAAAAAAATAAAGTAAAATATTTGATCAGCTTTTGTACAACATTTGTAGCAGTAGCTTTATAGTTCACTGTTTGCATAACTCGATCAATCCAAGTACCTATGTACATCAAATAAAATAAAATTGAAATAGAAATATTTGCTGATAATAGTTTTTTATAAAATAGTTGTTTTTAAATAAATAGTAATAGTATCAACTTCGTAAGACCACTCTAAAAAAGCTTTTAACCCGTCTGTTTGTAATATTCGTGTCTTTAAAAAGAATCGTACAGTAGAATAATACATGAGTAAGGTTGAAAAAGTCAACCAATATACACATACTCGTTAGATTTAATTTTAAATTTCGTTCATGTATATTACATACATTCACTTTACGTAATACTGTACTTTTATCAACCGCTATTTTGTGATATACGGTGAGCGCATTCTACCTATGATTTTAACAAATGAACTAATATGTGAAAGCCTAGGTTGTTAAAAACAGGCATTATGGAACAACAATATATTCATACATATATATATATACACTCATGTTTAGTGTAAGTATTTCATACAATAAAAATCTTGTTGCTTCATTTGATGATTTGATGAATTTTAGGTAACTGAGTTGATAGGGTAGCGCCCACGGTGAATTATAGTGTTATGGACACAAATATTACAAACAGACGGGTTAAAAGCTTTTTTAGAGTGGTCTTACGAAGTTGATACTATTACTATTTATTTAAAAACAACTATTTTATAAAAACTATTATCAACAAATATTTCTATTTCCATTTTATTTTATTTGATGTACATAGGTACTTGGATTGATCGAGTTATGCAAACGGTGAACTATAAAGCTACTGGTACAAATGTTGTACAAAAGCTGATCAAATATTTTACTTTATTTTTTCACAATATCTATGATGTTCAGGTTTTGAGTCTGTGTGGTTATGAAATGCTTGGTGCAACAGTACATATACTTATCGAACAATGGAAGTATTAATTACAAGACGTGCTGATTGATTGAATTTTATGTTTATTATTATTTGATTCTTATGTTTATGTTTCATTTAACTGTTGTAGTTTTTAAATTGGACATATTCTTTGAAGTCAACCATCATTGCTTACATCACGGATAAATACTATTTAAGTTACAGGAAGTGATGTATCAATTGTTTGAAAAAGTTTGGCAGGCGCCAAACGAAAGAGCTTATTTTGATTGTGGTGTATTTTACGTTACTTGCAATTAAACTTCTTGGTCCAGTCCGTTGTTCGTTGGTTATTAGATTGTTTGATTGCCGCTTTTATTGTCATGTTTCAGGAAATGATGTTTCAGGAAATTATGTCATGTTTTTTAAGGTATTTAAGGGTTGATTTTTTGTTTGTGAATTGTCTGAAGAAGTTTACATGTTTTTAGTAAACGAAAATGCTAACATACAGTTTTTGTTTCCTAGCGTGGTGCTTTTTCCATGTTTTATTTTTTATGAGTTTGTTGAATTTAGTTTGTTTGAATGGACAACAACTATCAGTATACAGGGTTACAGTGGACATGCTCATACACTTAGTAGTACAGGGCCGTTTGGGATGCCCTATGACTACAACTACACAAGGTTATACTGGGCATGCTCATACACTTAGTAACAAAGGGCTTGTTGGATGTGCTGACTCAAATTACACAAGGTGGCAGTGGGTACGCTCATACACTTAATAGCACAGGGCTATTTATGATGCACTCTGATTCTAACCACTAAAGGCCACAGTGTGCATGCTCAAACACTTACATGTACAGAACATGTTGTAATGGACTCCTATTGTAAACACACAGGTTTACAGTTAGGTACATATTACCTCTCAGTATATATGCACATTATATGGGTTTACTACCTGACACCTGTATGTGGCCTGTAAATGAAATATCTGTGTCTGTGCTGTGTGATACACATACATACATGTACATGAAGTACTGACATATATATATATATATATATATATATATATATATATATATATATATATATATATATATGTATACACATACATGCATGTGTGGACGTGACAGACAATAGATTACCTGGGTCGCACAGGCAGATGCTACCAACAGCATGTGTCACACACCTTGCTTCCCTGAAAGGCATACATTGATGACAGGTTGTGGACAGTGGCATTATACGTGGAACAGTGGTATGTGCAAGCATAATGTGTGAGCCACCTTCTGTAATGGTACTGAGGTGCAGTAGTCAAGATGACCTCTCCCAGCTGAGTTAGTAGTTGTCATTATTAGCAGGACTGCTACCCTAAGTATATCTCACATTGGTCATATACACAAGTTCTGCCACTGTCCGTCACCTTACATGAGGCATTTGCTACCAAGCACATTAATGCCATGCACACTGATGTCATTTTACGGGTGGCAACTGCTAGACCAAAACAATGAGCCAATATCCTGCTGTTATTATGAGGTTGTCCAGTGTCTGTCATTCCGGGCTGTCATGACTGAACAATGAGCCTTAAACACAAAGCACATGCATCCATATTACACGTGTGTGTGGATAATACCTAGGTCACATTTACCCATATAGCTGCATTCCAAGGCAAATGTCCTACACACAGATGTAACACCCTGACACCTACATGACAATTGCATTGGATGCTTATGCTAACTCGTGCTAGATGTGTGGTTTTAGTAATCTATTTGCTCAATGTAGAACCTACAATGGGCAATACTGACATCTGTGCAGTGAGGAACACCTGTCTGAAGGCTCTGCAGTGCACAATTGCACTGCCACCATATAACTCAGATCCAGACATATGGGCCATAACAGTGGTATAGACCATTCCAGGTGGTGGTGTCCCCATATTCATAAAGGCTACTCACATGTAAAGACCACTACTCCGACATAACTCATCACAGATGAGTCAGGTACAGGTGACAGTGGCAAATGCTGCATTATAGGTTGTATCCTAATATACAGCCACCACCTTGTCCCCAGACTACCAACACACATCCATATGTGGTATGACATAGCATGGTAGACCACAAGATAACTGTCAATTGGTGGACTGTACCTAGGCCTACATCAACTGTGCAAAGTACCCATTTACAGACACAGTTGCATAATGTGTTATGCAATGCAATAATACCACTGTTTGTAACCAGCTCAGTTGTACACATACCAGGGTCCCATGGATGTTGTCAGCTTTAACATGGTCGACTCTTGCTGTACACCAGTAAATAACACCCTCATGGTTGGATATGACCTAACCGTACCTGCCCTGGATATGTACATCCCATACTCATACAACATAAATGACATTACCATAGCTTTTGTTTACCTTTCTACATACAGGTGGCTACAGTCATTACACACATGCACATGGCAGATAGCATGCTAACAGTACATAAGGTTCGATATCTATGCTGACAGAGGTAATATCCCCTCTTTACTGTCACCCATGACATCTATCATATCATGCAACACCCCATGTGGCATGTATGTCTTTAGACATGTTCACCTAATGCAATACTTACAAACATACCCAAATAACAGGACCATAGGACCTACACAAGGCCTGTATTGACAGACTCAGGGAAATCCAGCTCTGCTCTGTATGTTCCTGAGTAGTCACAAATGATATGTTCATGACATGTACAGCCATGTGTGGCCACAGCTCCTACATATACCCCATGTCAACAATTGCAAGCCATGCATGATGTGTGCTGTCTGGACATTAGCCTTAGTACCACAATAGCCAGTATATGCTGGGGTGAGATGTTTACAAGCCATAGACCTTGCACATGCTTGAATGAGTGTACTGCCTAGTTCTAACAGAGCACATTGCTGGCACTCTTCCAGTACATATGAGGTGTGTGTGGCAAATATGATGTGCTCACTGTTGACCATTACAGTGCTCTGGCTTCACCATGGCACTGTCAAAGTAACAGTTCGTAGGAGCATGACATGGAATAATGCTGTGTGTGTCACGCTGATATGTGCTGTTGTAATATATGTACACTTGGCTACTCGGTGAAAGTGGTGGTGTCCTACCAGTACATGAATACAACATCCATTATGGTGTAATGCTCAGCTATGTTTCACACATGGTGTGGGGAAGGTGTGGAATGTATCTTCTTGACCTGCTAGTGCACGTACTGATGTAGACCACATATGTGTACATGTATTGCTGTTTGTGTAGATTCCATGTGTGTGCAGTGTCTGATGTCTGAAGGTGACTGCTTTCTTAGTACATTATGCTGTTGCAATACAGCCTCAACATTGCCAACTGTATATGGTGATATGCTCTAAGTACAGTAAGCCGTACGTGAGGTATGGACAGATGTTTGGACATGACTACTAAGTGGTGGGGCTTCCTTGCAGATGAATTATTACTGAGGACAGCTCACAGGTGTGTTACAACCAGACCTACAATAACCTTTGTACCTACTAAGGTCAGGTTTTGTTAATTGACGTGGAAGACAGACAATGTAGAATGCTGTAAGGGTGACACTGAAGGCAACCCTCATGACACCTGTAACAGCAATACCTCCCCTGTGCATATATTGTGCATATATCAGCACAGTTGTGAAAGGAAAGAGTCAGTAAGCATTGTACCGGATGCTGTACTTCTGTGGTACCTATCATGAGATAGGCTGGTGTTTGATTCACAGTAATGGCACGTGTGGGTGTGTGCCGATATATGTCACGTATGGTTGGGAATACATCCACCATGTTATCCCTCTCCTGAACACTGTTGTTGACACCAGTACAGAGTGAAGTGTAGAAAGAAAGGCATAGGCAGGTGGTTAAACCTCACACATGTAAAGTGTCTGTATGTGTGTGACATAGTGTATATCTTTGTGAATGCCAGTGTGTGTGTGTGTGTGTGTGTGTGTGTGTGTGTGTGTGTGTGTGTGTGTGTGTGTGTGTGTGTGTGTGTGTGTGTGTGTGTGTGTGTGTGTGTGTGTGTGTGTGTGTGTGTGTGGGTTGTCCGTGTGTATGGCTGTCCGGTTCCTGGACTAAGGCTGTATTTACCATAGTGAAATGTTAATGCCCCTCCCCCCATCCACTCAAAGCAATATGGCATACCTGTTGATATCATCAATCATAGACGAGCATACTGACCACCTAACATGTACTCCCTGGGGTGTAACCTGTTGTTACATAGCCTACTGATGGACCCCCCTCCCCACATACACTCACTGTGCTGTAGTATCCCTGTCGATGTCCTCGATCTTAGGCCATTCCAACTACCTGTACATGTGTAATCTCTGTGGCATTTCTTGTAATTGCATAGTACTATAATGATGATATGCACATAGGCAGGGGCTCTCATCCAAACACTGGCATCTGTGTGTGTGTGTCAGAATGTGTGTTACTGTGTCTGTGAATCCTCTCAGTGTGTGGGTGTGTCTGTGTTTGCATGCTGTCATGACAGTGGGTATTACTGCTTCCCAATGAGAAGCCACTATTTCCACTGGCCTTTACCCTTGTCTTCTGGCATACCACTCTTTTACCGACTCCGCGCTCCAGGTACCTATACCTGTGATGTCACCCACTTTGGATGTGACGTCTCTGAACACAGTAGCTTACTACACAGCTATCATGCTCTTGGATCATTAGAACAGTAAATATAATTGAAACATGGGAGAATATAACAGTGATGTGGAAGCTACAATGTGCATGCAGGTATTTTCATACTGACCTGTGGGTAGTCAACATGTATATATGGGACTCCCGCAAACACCAACATCCCCTGGCACATGCAACTACACCTGAAAGAGGAAGGCAGAACATCAGGATCAACATGCTGTTAGTGTTGTTACACATGATACATACTGTCAAACATACAAAATGCATTCTACAACTGCAATACATGGTATGTCTGCTGCCTGTCAACACTACTCAACAATATTAATCTACAATTGTCTACCTAGTATCTTCACCCTGTGCATCAGACCATATGAACATGTCCCTGCACCGATGGTATGGATGACAGGGATGCAGCACAGGCATCATCATATGCACAGGTTGATAATGTTTGCCAGAGGCCTAGGCTGTGCCATTGGATGACATCATGCATGTGTGTTAGGGCCTGTGATATCATTTGGCATGTATGGATGTTGTACGTGTGTGTGTTGAGGTGCCCTACATGTGTTTCCAGTGTGTGTATGCATGCACACAGGTCTGGTATGTTGGTGGCCTACACAGGGGTAATATTGACAGCTACAGACTGTACAAGGCAGGTTTCACAGTTCACGGTGTCTGGCCATGACAATGTGACCTGCGCCTGCCAGGGGTTGCACGGGCACTACCAGACAGAGGTCCAGATCGGGTACCATCTGATGACACATGTCCACTGGATTTGTGTCCCTGTTGGGACCATCCAGGAAAACGTGCACACATACTATGTTTGCCTGAGCCCTAGCTTGCATAACTCCCCCAAAGCAGTGCATGTCTGTTCAACATTATTCCGCCTACCCCTGAGCTGAGTGTAGACATTGTGCATGTGGCTGTACATACGTTTCACATGGCTGTCCCTACTTTGCAAAGGTGCCACAGACCAGCACCTGTTTACAGTACAACGGCATGCTGTGTGGATTATGACCTTGCCATTCACATGTAGTATGACATGTCTTCTGCTGACGTGTTGAATGACATGCATACATGTGTAAAACAATGGTGTCCTTTCCAATCTACAGTATGGTAATGGTGTCCCAATGCAGGGATGTGTTATACTAACATGGGCCTTCAGCTGATGCAATGATGTCTGTCTACCCTACAAATGTGCAGGGACATACTGCACATTGAGCTGACGTGCATAGCCATTGCAGGGAATCATGTGGCTTCACAATTGCTATACAGAGTGAGCTGCTGAAACAGTTCATAGCCATGACTATGTTCACATACAATACATATCTAATGTGGAATGTGACCCATGTCACCGAGGTGTATACACAATAAACCCTAATGTGGAATGTGTGACACAGGTCACAGAAGGGTATATGGCTGACACCCCTACACATCTGCAACCATATTACTGATACCTGGCAACTATGCCCACACATGGCTAACTTACATGTACTCTATGTCCCACATGCCATCTGTGTACCTCACACACATGAGGAGCAGGCATGACAGTGATGTCTGACACCAGCAATGTGAATGTACTGTATCTGTTGCTTGATGTGGATGTATGTGTATGTTGTGTAACACATGTATGTATTTGGATACTGTATAGGTGATTGCTTCCATGTCGTGACACAGTCCAGATGTTCAAGACATGTTATGTGGTGGTTACATGTTATGCCTACACAAGCTCTGCACAGGCCTGTATGATGTTTAGTGTTTCACATCTGCAATAACACCATTACACAAAGACCATAGTTGCATTGTGCTGAGCCAATGTACAACAGGATGTACACACATGTACATCACTTCTACTGTATGTGTTGCTTCATGTCTCTGGCCATCCTCCATGGCCATGTGTACACATGCTCAGTCCAATGGTTGTGATGGCCATATTATTTCACATGTCAGTGTTATCCCATATGACATACACCCATAGATGTCATATGCCCCAATGAGGACAGGGTTATGCAGACAAAGGGTGGTATGTATGGGATGTGAGACATGTTTTGCAGGATAGTTGAGCAGTGTTGCAGTCAGCCCACTACATGTCATGGACATGTCTGATAGCACATGACATTGTGTGACATTCTTAGCAAGGATATACTCAGCAAGGGTGTATCCTGTGGGCCGGGAATACTCCACCTCCAACACATTTAGTGTATGTGCACACATATGCTCTCTGTACAGTACTGTTTGTATTCCCAACATGTGTAATGCTGATATGTAGTAACTGTCCCTACAGTGGAACACACCTCCACCATTGTATTCACTGTTGTCCACACATCTGCCATTGACAGTTTGGAAGGTTTAGTGTAGGTGTTTCATATAGTCTTCAATTGTTTCACATAGGTAAACAGTGTGATGCATTGCAGGTCTGACCAGTGTCCATTAACAGGGCCACTATACATTATGTGTACGTTTGTTATGGCAGATAACATGCTATTAATATGCTCCGTGCATTATAAGGCCTGGTAAATAATACCAATCTCACCTGACACAGGCTGCTGTCACTGCAAAACGCCAGAGGTACCTAAACAGGGGTTTCACAGCAGTAAGATCATTATCCACACCTGTGTGATAGCTACAGAGTACAATGTCCATGTTAGCACATAGGCCAGTACAATACACTATACTATGGAGTATGCACATCTATGCATACATAGAGTAGCAGACTATAGTATGTGGCATGTATGCATACATACCTTGCTTGTGATGTTACATTACATATTGTACAGTAACACATGTAACTATGTGATATATAGTTGTGTTTTATGTGCAGTAGTGACTTACCAGGCAATTCCAGGCTAGGTGGTTGAGAGACACCCACCTCCACAATACCAGCTAAAGCTTGTGGATGGAGGTCTGCAGGTGTCCCCAGGTTGGCCAGTAGCTACTCGGTACATGTAATTGGGGGCTGGGTGAGTGGCCCCACACCTGTTGCACCTTGTTGCCTGGCGATTTCATTAGCACGCTGTTTTGCCCATCTTATCAGGTCAGTGCAGTGTTGGCACACCTGCTGATAGGTGCGATTGTGACCACCAACATCATTTACCCTCCTGCAGAGTTCCTCCCACAGGGCATCCCGCTGTTGTGCTTCCTGTGGCACATGGCTGAAGAGCGTTGTGTAGTTGTCGAGGAGGAATGGGATGAGGACCTCATCCTCCAAGCAGCTGTATGGTGGCAGTCTGCTACGTGCATACCGGGAAGACATAACAATGGAGACAGGTCACAGTAACTCACAGAAAAGTACAGCTGAACATACATGTGTATCACATTTATTAAGATTACAAATACGTCTTTGTAAATCTACATGACACTAACACCACTGACATGTATAGGTCACACACTTTTGACACCTACTGGTGATGTGATGTTATCACCATATATGTGTGTGTCATGTGATGACATTGCTCATACACCATGTGGATGTTGTCTTGATGTGGGCATGTCTGTTTGCCTGTAGTGTTGTCTTTACCTATCAGCACATGCCAGGATGTGTTCACATTAATGCAATCAACCTTAATGCGGTGTATATGCCACATACATAGTCATACATAGCCATTAGGGACATGACCTGTGGCCCTGCAGACCTCCAAGCATGTATGTGTTTTGCCATATACATCTACATGGCACTGTACATCTGTGTAGCATCCTGCCATGTATTGCCTGTGTTGCACATGTGTAACACATGGGACAATAGCTAGCCTGTTGGTATTTGCAGGGTTGGATATCAACTATAGCATGTATGGTCATAGTGATCGAGTAGGCTATATGCCTTGGGCCATTTATGAGCCTAGGCAGACAGGTTACCTAGCAGTAGGCAACAGACAGGTAAGTTTCAGTGGCCAGTTAAAGCAGTGCCACAGAACTGATACACATGGTTACTGATATATTTGGCATGCGGTCATCACACCATATCACAGAGAGGGGCGATGTGCAGCTTTGCTGGACAGGGATGCATAGTATGGCAAGAATATGTTAAGTGTATGGGACAGGGATCTGTCAGGCATGTTGTGATCCTTGTACTAGAAAGGTGGATGTCCATGATGTATGTGTTTATTTGGGATCAGGATGTGTTAAGTGTTGCATGTCCAACACCTCTGGGTTGGACATGGCTTTATTCAGGGTAGGCTGCATGCTACATAGTTCAGATAGGGATTGTGAAGGGCAGTGTAGGCCATCTACACATGGGCAATAACCCTTAAAGGAAATATGTGATCTATTATGGGTCACATGGGCATTGAGTATGGCTGAGCAGTTATCTCCATATTCCTGGATGGCACCCTGTCATGATTAGGGGTGCCACATATGACTACCTGTCTTTTGTGGTGATGTAACTATCAAAGGGAAGTACTGTCGAACTGCATCCCATACACACAGTTGCCATTATGTTGACCACTGCCTAGGTGGTAGTTAATGGGTACAGGGTTTGTAACATAGGAGATTACAATGCAATACTTAGCTGTCAGATTGTGGCCATACATCACACACCACACATATGACACACTAAGGACCTTCTGTATGTTGAACGCAGCTCACAATGAGTCAACTATTGCTCCTAGTTCATAGTTATTTGCAAACATCAATAGGCTGATGCCTTCTGTGTTAGTCTATGTGGTATAGATAACAAAGAGGGGGAGTACCAGGAATGACCCCTGTATTCTGTGGCTGACACTGGTTTGATGTGCATGTATTCGTCAGACACCTTCTGTAGTGTGGGTTCTGCCAGCAGTCCAGTTGCCAACCACTCCTGTGACATAGGAATATACACCTAGTTTACTGAGTGTAGCTGGAACACAGTATGGGTGATGGCATCCTACGACCTGGCAAGCTCATTATATGCAGTGTGAATCAACCCTACTGTCATCTACATCTGTACCGAGTACATTAATTACGTTGACCACGGTTCATGGCCGTACAGACCAGACTCAGCAGGGTAGTTGTGCACTATATCCCATTATCAATGGTGTCTCCCCCTTTGTGGGGTGTGATAACTGTTGCTGTGCACCACTCGGTGTGTACACAGCCTGACATGGAGCTATGATTGAACATGATGTGTATGTGGATAGCTGAATGTTCTTACATTTGTGTAGGATACACCCTGGGATGCTGACAGGTCCCATGAAAGCTGTATGTATGGCTTTAGAGAGTGCAGCTTGTACCTGCATAGTCATTAGTACAGGGGCCCTGTAGTGTCCATGGATATATTACTAAGTTGGGGTGGGGGGAGGTGGGAGTTGGTTTAGGTTCACTGAGACCCTATCTGGATGAATGGATGCTATTTCTGTAGGTGCAGTACTTCCCATGCCATAGTGCTGCACAGCACTGCATGTCTTGTCGTTGCCATTATGATTAATGACACAGCTATAAAATGCTCTGTGCTTGGCCTCATAATACGTGGCTGATTAGTTTCACAGTAGCTTTGCGTGGTTTTATATGGTGTATCTGCATCTTACTGAGGCTGACCAGGGATCACCTACACTCATGTGTGTTCAGTCTTGCAACAGTTACTACCTTCTGTGGTACAGTTTAAAGCATTGTACCACCAGTTTGCCTACTTGTAAGTGTTGGGTTGAATCCTGGTTCTGTTTCAATGGCACAATCACTGCACATATGTGACTGCTTAAGGTCCATTTGTGTAGGATTCAGCATTTACACATGCATTTTCCATTTGCATGGGTGCCATGGTACTCACCACTTTGCTCTTAGGAAACATAACACTGGCATTGGAGACTAACTATGTGTTACATACTGTTAGCCCTGTTTGTGTGACTACTGTGATCCAGGTCAGTGGGGTTGATGGAATTCAACATGCATTGTGCGCAGGTGTTGGCACATAAACAGTCTTCCCAGTTCATACTGGAATAGTTGAGATTAGCCATTATTATGGTACTGTCTCAGACCTAACCTTCCCCATTACAGCAAATTATGACAGTTGGGAAGTCTGTGGCCTGGTGGGTGATCTGTCTCAAGGTGCACTTTGAATTCCACTTTGGCACAAAGGTAGTTGCTCAGCATAATGCATTTCATGTTATGCAATTGCAATTAGCGTGGGGGTGTACATATCCTTCAGGAATATGGACACACCTACGGCCCGTGTGTTCCAATAAAGGATAATGGGCAAGAGGTGAGGTATGTGTTATAACATGGTCATGCAGGTGTGCTCTCTGGAACATTAAAACATGTCTCAGCCACTGCACAGATATGTTCTCCATTTTAGGGATTGACATATGTGTGTCCGTATAGTGTTTCTGACATGTATCATTGTGTAGCGAGACTCACAGTTTATTGCTTGGCTGTCCCTGTAACAGCAGTGGACCCTCACTTGAATCGTGCATGGTGAAGGCACTATAGGGGAAGCATGAGCCCTAGGCAGTATCCAGATTCCCGGGGGTGACAGGTGCAGGCCCTGCCTGGCAAAGCATCATGGTCTGTCATCCATGTTATCCCAGGATGACAGATACTGGATACCCTGTGACATGCACCACTACACTAGACAATTGTGGAATACAATCCTTTTGTCCCTGTACTGTCGTATCATTCTGACCAATGGCAGAATGCTACCCAGGCCTTGGGACATACCTGCATGGGCTACAAGACCTGACAGTTCCTA